>NC_045965.1:12367243-12577243 GCF_010909765.2 Amblyraja radiata
ATAAACTTGACAAAGATGAATACTTGATCAGCTGAACATGTTCCAACAGGATAACCCACTAATAGCAAAACTTTTTGCTTCTGACATTTTTGCATTAAAACTTTTATAAAACGATAATGGCGTCACAAAATGGTTGTTTTATTAATGGCTCGATGTAAAAACAAACACAGGCCCTTGGGCCCACTGAGACTGCTCCGACCAGCCATCCCCACACATTAACACAATCCTATACATCCTATGGACAATTTACACTTACACCAAGCCAATTGACCTACAAACCTGTACGTCTTTGGAGTCTGGGAGGAAACCGAAGATCTCGGGGAAAACCCATGCAGTCACGGGGAGATCGTTTAAACTGCGTACAGACGGCACCCGTAGTCGGGATTGAACTCGCGCCTCTGGCGTTGCAAGGCTGTAACTCTACCGCTGCGCCACTAGCTGTCAACAATGTCTGTGGCGCAGTGGTAGAGTTGCTGCCTCACAGCGCCAGAGACACAGTTCAATCCTGTCTGTACGGAGTTTGTACGTTCTCCCGGTGACTGTGGGTTTTCTCCGGGTGCCCCGGTTTCCTCCCACATCCCAAACACGTGCAGGTTTGTAGGTTAATTGGCTTCTACAAAGTGCGCCTGAAAGCGTTTTGGAACTGAAAGGGTTAAGGGTGTACGGGCAGAGGAGCAGCTCAGGCGGACAAAATATGTGGAAACAAGAAAAGATGCCAATTACCAAGTAAAACTGCAGAGTAAAACAAGTCTGTTCCAGGCGCGTGAAAAACTTGCTTTAAACGTGCCGATGATGAAATGGAAACTCCCTACGGGTATACAGGTACAGCTTTGGTATCGGACCTTTGAGTGGGACCCCGGGAGGCAACAAGTGTGTAACCATACTCGTGGTTGCTCCTGCATGTGTAATAAAGAGGACTTGTTACATTCTTAAAGTGACCCATGTGGTTTGTTGTCTGATAGGCGGAGAGAACTTTAACTCGCACGCCCAGTGTGTAAGATGAGAAAGTGGGATAACAACTTGTGTAAGGGGGATCGCTGGTCAGCGTGGACTCAGTGGAGCGAAGGGCCTGTTCCCACGCTGTATCTCTAAACTAAACTAAGGCCCTTCAGCCCACAATGTCTATGCTGCACATGCCCAGATGAACCAATCTCCTCTTCCTGCCCATGATCCGTGCCTATCTGCAAGCCTCTTGGATGCCGCTATTGTATCTCATCCACCACCCTGGCCTCATGTTCCAGGCACTCACCACCCTCTTATGGAGGAAACACTTGCCCCCCCCCCCCCCCCCCCCCCAACATACCATCTTCATAATTTGCCCCTCACCTTAAAGCTATGCCCACTAACCTTTGACATCCCATCCTGGGGTAAAGGTTCTGACTCTCTACCTTATCTATGCGTCTCATTTATATATTGCTATAAGGTGTCCCTCTCAAACTCTGGCGTTCCAGAGAATGCAATCCCAAGTGTGCCCACCCTCTCCTTTGAGCTGATACCCTCCGATCCAGGTAGCGTTCCTGTAAACCTAAATTAATTCACCACTTCATTCAATTTACGGTGAAGTGGTTAATTTCTGAGATGACAATGTCGTCTGTCTTAGAGCTGCTCTGTTGTCTGATCCTAGTACGGGTTTAACAACCAGATTGCCCAGCTCAGGTGCTGCAAATTTCCCCATCACTGGGGCGGCACGATGGCGCAGTGGTAGAATTGCTGCCTCACCGCGCTGAAGACACGGGTTCGATCCTGACTACGGGTGCTGGCTGTTCCCCTGGTGACCACGTGGGGTTTCTCCTGGTGCTCGTGTTTCCTCCCACGCTCCAAAGACGTGTAGGTTAATCGGCTTCTGTAAATTGACCCAAGTGTGTAGGACAGTGCGAGTGTACTGTCGGCGGTGATCGCTGGTCGGCGCGGACACTGAAGGGCGACGGGCCTGTTTCCACATTGTGTCTAAAGACTGGGCATCAAGAGAAAGCTGAAGTTCACATAGAACTGGACAGCACGTTGAACACCCGGCAGACCAACATTACCTTGATGCTGAGGAAAGCCACCTGGTTGTGGCAGTGAGTCTGTGACAGAACTCACAACCTCAGAATTAAAGGACGTTCCTTTAGGAAGGAGATGAGGAGGAATTCCATTAGTCAGAGGGTGGTAAGGCCATGTCAATGGGTATTTTTAAGGCAGAGATAGATACATTTTTGTTTAGTACAGGTGTCAGGGGTTACGGGGAGAATGGTGTGAGGAGGGAGAGTTAGATCAGCCATGCTTGAATGGCGGAGTAGACCTGCTGGGCTGAATGGCCTAATTCTGCTCCTATCATTGATGAACTAAAGGGTCTGTCCCACTTCCACAACCTAATTCACAACCTTTTATTACTCGTGGACATTTTTCATCAGGCTAGAAAAACGCCCCGACCTACTTGATGCCACGAGTACTCACGACTAGCATCACGGCCTGCTACGACCTACCTACGACCTCCTACAACCTCGTGACGACCATGCTGCGAGTATGAGTCAAGGGGAAACTTGGCAGAGGTCGTGAAAATGGGAGAGGCCCTTTATAAGAACTGGTTTGCAGAGCAGGAATGACAGAGGGGAAGCAGTGAAAGGGTCTCACAGAACTCCCATCAGAGAGAGGAGAACTTCTTCAAAGTGGGATAGCCTTGAGGGTGATTAACATGGCCTGTTTACTCGCTTTTGCTAGCTCCCTCTTTACTAGCTTTCTCGGTATCATGATTTAGTTTAGTTTGCAGATACGGCACGGAAACAGGCCCTTCAGCCCACCGAGACTGCACCGACCAATGATCACCAGTACACAAGTTCTATCCTACACGCTAGGGACAATTTACAGAAGCCAATTAATTAATTTGAATGTTGAAGGAAACCAGAGCACCCGAAGAAATCCCACACGATCACAGGGAGAACGTGCGTAGTTGGGATAGAACCCGGGTCTCTGGCACTGTGAGGCAGCAACTCTACCACTGTGCCCTGTAATATGCTTACAGTCCTGTCTGCAGCTGCTTATCACCAAAGTGTTGGTATACAAAAGATGTCCCAATTATCCTACAGCTACCCTATATCCTATAGGTGGTGCAGGCTCAAAGGGCCGAATGACCTACTCCTACACCTATTTTCTATGCTACCCATTGCACACCAAGAGACCAGGCAGACTGGAGGAGTGCAAAGGTGAGATTCATATTTCTGTTGACTTTGATCATCTATTTTTCCATGCAAAGTGGGTCAAAGGTCTTTGAAGGCGTGAAGAGAGATTTATGAATTTATTAACGATTAACCAGTTGACATTTTACAATTGGATCCACACAGTGATAAACATGAATAAAGGAGACAAAATGGTGGAGTAACTCAGCGGGTTGGGCAGCATCTCTGGAGAATGTGGATAGGTGATGTTTGTCAAGACCCTTCTTCACACTCGACCTGAAATATCACCTATCCACATTCACCAAGAGATGCTGCCTGACCCGCTGAGTTACTCCAGCACTTTGTGTCCTTATGTCATTAACCAGCATCTGCAATTCCTTGTCGCTCTGATAAACTGCTCAAGTTCAAAGTATATCATTGCAAAAAGGATATCTGAAACCTGTTTCAAAATTTGAAATTAAATGATCACTGCTTCTGGTGAACACCGTGAATTTGGGAAGGGATGAGATGGGAGCAGTTTAGAATGGACATTCTGGATCTCCCATTTCCACGTACACACTCTTCAGCTGTGTGTAATATTCAGTCGCAGCTATTCCATTCTCCTTTCCAAATCCTGCAACAACAAAGTTGAAATTACTTCTTGAGACGGGCAAACACCAAATAATGAAAGGCCTGGAAAGAGTGGATGTGGAGAGGGTGGGTGTCCACTAGTGAGAGAGTCTAGGACCAGAGGACACAGCCTCAGTATAAAAGGACGTACCTTTAGAAAGGAGATGACGAAGGAATCTCTTTAATCAGAGGGTGGTGAATCTGTGGAATTCATTGCCACAGAAGGCTGTGGAGGCCAAGACAATGGATATTTTTAAGGCAGAGTTTAACAGATTCTTGATTAGTACTGGTGTCAGGGGTTATGGGGAGAAGGCAGGAGAATGGGGTTGAGAGAGAAAGATATATCAGCCATGATTAAATGGCTGGAGTAAACTTGAAGGGCCAAATGGCCTAATTCGTCTCCTATAACTTAAGGCCCTGTCCCACTGTATGAGTTTACCCAAGAGCTCTCCCGAGTTTAAAAAAAAATCAAACTCGTGGTAAGTACGTAGAATGTGCGTAGCGGGTACGTCGGAGCTCGGGACGTCTCTTAGCGGCTTGTAACGCTAACGGCAGGTACTCGGGGAAACGCGGTTAGCTCATGAAGTTTTTTCAACATGTTGAAAAATGTCCACGAGAGCCCCGAGTACCTACAAGCGGCTATTACCGTAATTCTCCGAGTTCGAATCAGGAGAAACTCGGGAGAACTCTTGAATTAGCTCGTACAGTGGGACAGGCCCTTTACAGTATGAGCTTAGGAAAATATGTTTGAGTGAAACAAACTTCCTCTGTTTGAGAGGAAATGCTTTGTGGAAAGGAGGAGTGTTGCGTACCGGACATTTTGTAGCCTCCAAACGGCATCTCAATGGGGGCGACGTTGTAGTTGTTTATGAAACACGTCCCAACCTCAAGGGCAGCAGCCAGCCGGTGAGCTCGAGTCAGATCCCTGCAAAGATAGAACCGGCTGAAACAAAGGCTCCAACCAAGGAGACCCGACACCTATTATCCCACAACACTCCACTCAAGTGGAAAAAAATAGACACAACGTGTTTTAGGTTAGTTTAGTTTAGAGATACAGGCCCTTCGGCCCACCGAGTCTGTGCCGACCAGCAATCCCCATTACACCCTCACACACTGGGGACAATGCACAATTATTACTGAAGCCAATTAACCTATAAACCTGCACGTCTTTAGAGTGTGGGAGGAAACCGGAGCACCCAGAGAAGACCCACACGACCACAGGGAGAACATACAAACAGCACCCGTAGTCAGCATAGAACCCGGGTCTCTGGCGCTGGAAGACAGTAACTCTACCGCTGTGCCACTGTGGCGTCACTAAAGCACTTGCCTCCTTTAAACTTTCCCCTGTTGACCTTTTCGTTATGCCCTCTACTCTTTGGGAAGAACATGGGGAAAAGGTTCAGGCCCCAGTGAGATTTGAACTCACAGTCCCTGGTTTACAAGACCAGTGGTCTCACCCCTGAGCTATGGCGCCTTCCTCTGTGGAAGACATGAAAAGGCATCAGGGCAGGTACGTGTGCCCCAGTCTGCCCCGTGTTAAAGGATTAGACAGGTACATGGATAGGGCAGGTTCAGTGGGATGTGGGCCAAATGCAGGCAGGTGGGACTAGTGTAGATGGGAGTTGTTGGCCGGTGCGGGCAAGTTGAGCTGAAGGGCCCGTTTCCACGCTGTATGACTCTAAAAGAGGTCCATCTGGAGGGTGCAAAAAGTCTGTGGCTCGAGGATTGGCCACTTCATCCGTCTCAAGACCCACAGAAGGGGCCCACCAGGGGGACCAGTGATGGTCGCGGGGAGAGAGAGAGAGAGAGAGGTGATCGCTGTACCTGGTGAACACTCCAGCTGCCAAACCGAGCTCAGTGTTGTTTGCCCTCTGTACCACCTCCTCCTCCGTATCGAACGGCAGGACCGACATAACAGGTCCAAATATCTCCTCCGCCACACAGGTCATCTCATCTCGGCAGTCTCCTGTAAGCACACACGCAAATACCGATTCCCAGTTGCACAGGTTGCAGTCATGCAGTGATAACTTTCAATATGTCAGCCTGGTTTGGGTCACTATCCAACATCCATCGAAACCCACTAAACAAAATCATATCAATGAGCAGTAAAATAATCGGACTGGAGCAGGAACCACTGATCAGTATTTACAATAGAAGGACTAAACTAAAAGGAACACAAATAGCCTCAGACACCACTCACTCACTGCACAGCCAAGACAGTCATCTACACTCAGGCCAGTCACTCACATTCAGGACTAAGAGAGCCATGTCGAGTCTCGTGCCTACATCCATTAGACTCATGAATAGCCGATCTATTTATCTACTCATTTATTTATATATACATTTTTAACCTTTTAATGTTTTTATTGCCTATTCTTCATGTACCTGTATTGTGCTTTGCAAGTTTTACCCACTGACCAATGTTGGACTGCTGGTATGTGATGTGTGTGGTATATTGTGTTGTGTTGCTGGCTATGTGAACTGTACACGCACAATGACGTTCCTAACGGATAAATAAAGTTCATTGAATTGAATTTCCTCACTCGGTACAATAATAGCTGTGTGTCCATATTTACTGATGTGCTGAGCAAGTTGTTTTTTTACACAAAGGTGGTGGAGGCCTGGAACACACTGCCAGGGGTAGTGGTGGAGGCAGGTGTGATATTGACATTGTAAGAGGATCTTACAAAGGTACCCACCCATTATCAGTAGAGAAGACTTTAGTATCGACATTGGGAGATCATGTTACAATTATATAAGATGTTGGTGAGGCCACATTTAGAGTATTGTGTTCAGTTTAGGTCACCATGTTATTGGAAAGATATTGTCAAGTTGAAACGGGTACAGAGAAGATTTATGGGGATGTTGCCGGGACTATAGGGAGAGGGTGAGCGGGCTAGGACTCTATATCTTGGAGCGCAGGAGGATGAGGGGTGATCTTATAGAGGTGTGTAAGATCATGAGAGGAATAGATCGGGTGGGCGCACAGTCTCTTGCCCAGATTCTGTTCCTCCGGGGGAATCGAGAACCAGAGGACATAGGTTTAAGGTGAAGGAGGGAAAGATTGAATCGGAACCTGAGCTGCCAGAGGAGGTAGTTGAGGCAGAGGCTATCGCAACGTTTAAGAAACATTTAGTCAGGTACATGGATAGGACAGGGGATATGGGTCAAAAGCAGGCAGGTGGGACTAGTGTAGATGGGACATGTTGGTCGGTGTGGGCAAGTTGGGCCAAAGGGCCTGTTTCCACTCTATGACATGGATATGCAGGGGAATGGAGGGATGTGGATAGCAAGCAGGCAGAGGAGATTAGTTAACTGAGCATCATGTTCGGCATGGAAAGGTTCTGAGCACATTCATGGAAGGACAGAAGTTTATAACTGCCCGTGTACAAACGTAAGTCAACAATACTCAGATTCAGGAGGACAATATTTCATTTTTGCTAATGGTAAAAATCAATATACAGGCACCCTGTGATTGACATGGGGGTTATGTTGCTTGAAAAGCAAGACGTAACTCAAAAAGCACATAAATTGTGTACCAGGCTCCACACATGACTACACTGCCTGTCATATATCAGAGCGCTTTATTCCAAAACTAGGAGTGCGTAAATTAAACTGCAGTAGTAATTAGACAAGCACGTTATTCTGAAAACTGCGTAAATCTACACAATACAATACAATACAATTTATTTGTTGTCATTTGAACCCAGAGGTTCAAACAAAATGTTGTTTCTGCAGTCATACAAACAAGAAGAACCAAGACACAACACAATTTACATGAATCTCCTCCTCACTGTGATGGAAGGCAAAGTCTTATCTCTCCCCTGCACTCCTCGTTCTCCTCCCAATGTCAGAGTCAAAGCCCCCGGCGGGCGATGGTAAGTGTCCTGCGGCAATTATAAAGCCGCGCCGGGTGATGCAAGGCTGCGCTCCGGGTCTTGGTGTTGGAGCCCCCGGCGGGCACTAACATGTCCCGCGGCCATTTAAAGCCGTGCCGGGCGATGATGTAAGGCCCCGCTCCAGGTCATCCTCAACCCCGCAACTCGGGCGGGAGAAGTCGCCGTTGCGGAAGCCCCAAAAGGCGGTCTCCCACCAGGGACCCGCGGGCTCCCGGTGTCACCGTCCACCGGGCCGGCGGTTGGAGCCTCCGAATCTCCTGGGTCGGGTCGCAGCAGCGCGCCACCATCGCTCCTCCTGCTCCACGATGGTGGGTATGTCCGCAGCTCCGCGACTGGAGCCCCAGGTCGTTCCGGTTGAAGGCCGCTCCACGGTGCTCAGCCCCAACGACAACGGAGACCCGACAGAGAAAAGGTCGGGGTGTCCGTGCAGGGGAAAGATTTTTAAAAGTTTCCCCACCCCCCGCCACCCCCCCCCCCCCGCACATACCCAGTTTAAAAAAAAATAAAAACTACATACAAACGAGTCAAAAAATAAAAAAACGACAGACGGACTGCAGAGGCCGCTGCGACGTGAGTCGCGCAGCCCACCCGACACATACACAGTGAATGATATGCCTTTGGGTAGTGTTGTAGAGCAGAGGGATCTTGGCGTGCAGGTGGATGGTTCCTTGAAGGTGGAGTCGCAGGTAGATCGGGAGGTCAAAACGGCTTTTGGCACTTTGGCCTTCATTAGTCAGAGTATTGAGTATAGAAGTTGGGAGGTCATGTTGCAGCTGAATAAGACGCTGGTGAGGCCGCATTTAGAATATTGTGTTCAGTTCTGGGCACTGTGTTATAGGAAATATGTTGTCAAGCTGGAAATGGCACAGAGAAGATTTACGAGGATGTTGCCAGGGCAAGAGGGTCTGAACTTTAGGGAGAGGTTGAGTAGGCTGGGACTCTATTCCTTGGAGTACAGGAGGATGAGGGGTGATCCTATAGAGGTGTACAAAATCATGAGAGTCAAGTCAAGAGAGTTTATTGTCATGTGTCCCTGATAGGACAATGAAATTCTTGCTTTGCTTCAGCACACCAGAACATAGTAGGCATGAATACAGAACAGATCAGTGTGTCCATATACCATTGTATAAATATATACACACATGGATGTAGAGGAACAGATCGGGTAGATGCACAGAGTCTCTTACCCAGAATAGGGAAATCGAGGACATCGGTTTAAGGTGAAGGGGAAAAGATTTAACAGGAATCTGAGGGGTAACTTTCCACACAAAGGGAGGTGGGTGTATGGAATGAGCTGCCAGAGGAGGTAGTTGAGGCTGGGACTATCCCAATGTTTAAGAAACAGTTACACAGGTACATGGATAGGACATGTTTGGAAGGATACGGGCCAAATGCAGGCAGGTGGGATTCGTGTTGCTGGGACATGTGTGAGCAAGTTGGGCCGAAGGGCTTGTTTCCACGCTGTATGACTCTATGACTCTATCAAGTGTGCATGAAACACGAGGTGCCTGCATTAGTTCCTCATCTCCAAATACAAACTCCTGAAGCAGACACTCTATTCTGCAAGAGGAAGAGAAGACCAGGCAGACAGAGGTATAGGTGTGTAGGAAAGAACTGCAGATGCTGGTTTAAATTGAAGATAGACACAAAATGCTGGAGTAATGCTGGAGTTTCTCTCTCCATCCCCTCCCCTTCCCAGTTCTCCGACCAGTCTTGCTGCTTCCGACCACATTTTATCTCTGTACCGCCCACTCCCGACGTCACTGAAGAAGGGTCTCTACCCGAAACGTCATCCATTCCTTCTCTCCAGAGATGCTGCCTGTCCCGCTGAGTTACTCCAGCGTTTTGTGTCCATTAGGCAGACAGAATCTGTCAGTCTATCTGTGCCGAATATGAAACCATGTGAACTAATCTCCTCTGCCTGCACGTGATCCATATCCCTCCGTTCTCTGCATATCCATGTACCTCTCTCCAAGCTTTTTAAATTGCACTATCTTATCTGCCTCCACCACCACCCCTGGCCAGTGTTCCAGGTACCCACCACCCTCTGTGTAAAAACTTGCTCAGCACATCTCTTAGGCATCATCAATGCTTATTCTTTAAACATTGCCCCGCTCACCTTAAAGACAAGCCCTCTACAGTATTACAAGGGACAAGACAAGAGACATTTATTGTCACATGTACCAATTGGTGCAGTGAAATGTGCGGTCACCATACAGCCATACGAATAAAAAAGAGCACAGAACACGATAGTCTTTAACATAAACATCCCCACACAGCGGAATCAAAGTTTCCCACTGTGAGGGAAGGCACCAAAGTTCAGTCCTCCTCCTCTGTTGTCCTCTTGTTCACCCGTGGTCGGGGGGCTCCCGAACCCCTCGCTGTCGCTGCTACGGGCAGCCCGATGCTCAGGCCCGCTCGCCGGGGTGATGGAACTCCGACGTCGGAACGGGAGAACATTCTCAGAGGCTTGGACATCCGAATCGGCCACTTCCTACCGGAGACCGCGGCTCCCGAAGTCCACAGGCCACGCTGGGCGGAGATTCACGCTGGCGGCCCTCGGCAAAAGGTCCCAGGACTCCGTGATATTAGATTTTCACGCTGTGAAAGGTTCTGACTGTCTACTCTGTCTATGTATCTCATCATTTGAGATACTTCTATCGGGTCTCCCCCCAGCCTCTGAGGTTCCAGAGAAAACAATCCAAGTTTGTCCAACCTCTCCTGGTAGCTAATGCCCTCTAATTCAGGCAGCATTCTGGTAAACCTTTGCAGAGCCCCCACATCGTTCCTGTAATGGGGGCGACCAGAACTGGACACAATACTCCAAATGCAGCCCAAAGTCATATAAAGCTGCACTTTATATTTCAGATTAGACTCTTATACTTAACACTCCAACCTATGAAGGTGAGCATACCGTATCTCTATACCACTCTATCCACTTGTCATAGAGTGATACAGTGTGGAAACAGGCCCTTCGGCCCAACTCGCCCACACCAGCCAACAATGTCCCAGCTACACTAGTCCCACTTGCCTGCGCTTGGTCCATGACCCTCCAAACCTGTCCTATCCATGTACCTGTCCAACTGTTTCTTAAACAATGGGATAGTCCCAGCCTCAACTACCTCCTCTGGCAGCTTGTTCCATACACCCACCACCGTCTGTGTGAAAAAGTTACCCCTCAGATTCCTATTAAATCTTTTCCCCTTCACCTTGAACCTATCACCTCTGGTCCTCAATTCCCCAACTCTGGGTAAAAGACTCTGTGCATCTACCCGATCTATTCCTCTCATGATTTTGTACACCTATATAAGATCACCCCTCATCCTCCTACCCTCCATGGAATAGAGACCCTGCCTACTCAACCTCTCCCTATAGCTCACACCCTCTAGTCCTGGCAACATCCTCATAAATCTTTTCTGAACCCTTTCAAGCTTGACAATATCTTTCCTATAACATGGCGCTCAGAACTGCGGAGATCAAATCAATGGATATTTTAAAGCAGAGATAGATAGATTCTTGATTAGTACGGGTGTCTGGGGTTATATAGGGGCAGGCAGGAGAATGGGGTTAAGAGGGAGGGATAGATCAGCCATGATGGAATGGCATGTAGACTTGATGGGCCAAATGGCTTAATTCTACTCCTATCACGTATGGACTTTAACCCCATGAACCCTTTGTACATCAAAGTTGCTTTTTTTAAAGTAACATTTCAAATTATTTTGAGGCTATTCATGGGAGACTTTGGCAACAATACCTAGAATACATGGCTTCATGAAGTATCCGTCTTGCAGTTTTGGGTCATCGGGAACGAACACGTCACCGCCGCACAAAACCGTTGCGCCCTAGAAGCAGAGCATTGAGAACGCATCATTCTCACATTTGCCAAAGCCATTCAGAAACAAGAAGGGTGGCACTCCAAGATGGTGCCCAATCCAGGCGACTATATGTGTGCTAGCCACAGAAGCAGATCTAAAGACTCATATTGCAATCGCTCCACACCCTTAAATCTCTATTCCTACAGCAACATCTCTATACACTGGAGGAAAGAACTGCAGATGCTGGTTTGAATCGAAGATAGACACAAAATGCTGGAGTAACTCAGCGGGACATGCAGCATCGCTGGAGAGAAGGAATGGATGACGTTTCGTGTCGAGAACCTTCTTCAGGTCTCGACCCAAAACGTCACCCATTCTTTCTCTCCAGAGATGATGCCAGGGTGGTGGTGAAAAAGCATTTCACTGTACCTTGGTACATGTGACAATAAACTAAACTACACTAAACCCTCGCCGCTACGGATGGCCCGGTGTACAGGCCCTCTCGTCGGGATGCTCGAAACTCCAACGTCGGGACGGACGGACACTCCTCGGCCTGGAGGTCCCGAATCGGCCGCTTCCTACCGGAGACCGAGGCTTCACGATGTTATAGGCCGCAGGCTGACGGTCGGAGCTCTTAAAGTCCACATGATGCACGCGGCTAGAAGCTCCACAGGAAGCACTTCAGGATGTCGTAGTTCGCGGGCCAGCGATCAGAGCACTTCTTCTAGCGACCCCGGCAAGGGCTCACCCACTCCGCGATGGAAAGTCCACGCTGCGCCCGCTGCTGAAGCTCTGGACCCGACTCCGGGAAAGGCCGCACCAATCCAGGCTGTTAGGCCGCGAAAAGTCGCATTCCACCGAGGTAAGTGACTAAAAAACAGTTTCCCCTAATTCCCGCCCCCACACTAAAACACACTTTTAGACAAACTAAAAACAAAAAAAAGTGGAAAGGACGAACAGCTGAGGCTCGTGGCGCCACCTGTCAATACTTATCATCCCCTGTCTGTGTTCTCCTTGTTACCCGACCCGCTGAGTTACGCCAGCACTTTGTGTCCTTCCTTGACAATTAAACACTCTTGCCAGACAGCACACAGTGAACAGAAAACTGGGCTGACCAACTGTGAGCTCAAAGGTTTCAAGGAAGTGTATAATGCAGTTGGCAAGAGAACAAAAACTAGAGATAGACACAAAAAGCTGGAGTAACTCGGCGGGTCAGACAGCATCTCTGGAGAGAAAAGAATAGGTGACGTTTCAGGTCGAGACCCTTCTTCAGACCAGAGAACAGGTCAACAGTGCCTGGAAGATGACGTGCCACGGATAACGTTGCAGAAGATCAAGTATTAGACCAGAGAGTCTGTGGTTAGCTTTCTCAACATCGTTCGTTTTCAAAACGCTGTTTTCAGAAAACTGAATCACCCTAACAACAACTAAAGAGCAGTCTTGAGCTACTATCTACCTCATTGGAGATCCTCGGACTACCTTTGGTTGAACTTTACTGGACCTTTTCTTGCACTGAACGCTATTCACATTATTCCCTTTATCCTGTATCTGTACACCGTGGATGGCTCAATTGTATTGTCATTCCGCTGACTGGTTGGCACGCAACAAAACCTTTTCACTGTACCTCGGTACACGTAACAATAAACTAAACTCAAAATGCATGACTGTCACTATATGATCTGCAGAGCAATTTGAATACTGATGGATCCAAAAAGATCTGCCCCATCTACATAAGTCCCATCTATACGTCTTAGGCCCAGGCCCTGATTTAAGTCTTCTCCAATACCTTCTCAAATCTGAAGAAGGGTCTCGACCTGAAATGTCACCTGTCCATGTTCTCCAGAGATGCTGCCTGACCCACTGAGTTACTCCAGCACTCTGTGAAACGTCACCTGTCCATGTTCTCCAGAGATGCTGCCTGACCCACTGAGTTACTCCAGCACTCTGTGAAACGTCACCTGTCCATGTTCTCCAGAGATGCTGCCTGACCCACTGAGTTACTCCAGCACTCTGTGAAACGTCACCTGTCCATGTTCTCCAGAGATGCTGCCTGACCCGCTCAGTTACTCCAGCACTTTGTGTCCTTTTTTCTCTTCAGAAAATCTCTGTTTCAGAGTCTATGCCCTCCCCCCAACCCCAGTTCTAACCTGAAGAAGGATCCCGACCCGAGACGTCACCTGTCCATTCCCCACGGATGCTGCCTGACCTTCTGAGTTACTCCAGCACTTTGTGTTTTGCTCAGGATTCCAGCATCTGCAGTTTCCCGTGTCGCCAACTCTAACCTGTACAGCACGGAGTGTGCTCGGCAAATGGGAACAATTTCAACATCAAATATGGGGCGACCAAAACATTAGCTTTACCTGAACCTTGGCTTGCTCCACGTAAGACAGCACCCGATCCAGGTGTGGTTTACTAATAAGTGCCCCCATCTGAGTATCTTTATGCAGGGGGTCTCCAAGTTTTATTCCTTTAGTTCTGGCCACTACTTTCTCAAGGAACGGTGACAATATATCCTTCTGTACAAACACTCTAGTGCCATTGCTGCACACCTGAAGATAATAAGGCAGGTTATAATATGATTTAATAAAATGAGCTTGCAACATGTTATAGGAATGGAGGGATATGGATCACATATAGGCAGTGGAGATTAGTTTAATTTAAGGGCGGCAAGGTGGTAGGTTTGCTGCCTCACAGCGGCAGAGACCACCCGGGTTCGATCGTGATCACGGATGCCGCCTGTATGGATTTTGTACGTTCTCCCTGTGACCGTATGGGTTTTTCGCCGGGTGCTCTGGTTTCCACCCACACTCCAAAGACAGCTTTGTAGCTTTGTAGGTCAATTGCATTCGGTAAACAAATTGTAAATTGTCCCCAGTAGACAAAAGTGCTGGAGAAACTCAGCGGGTGCAGCAGCATCTATGGAGCGAAGGAAATAGGCAATGTTTCGGGCCGAAACCCTTCTTCAGACTGATGTAGGGTGGGGAGAAGAAAGGAGAAAGGAAGAGGAGGAGCCCGTGGGCTGAGGGAGGGCTGAGAAGGGGAGCAGGTAGCAAGGGCTACCGGAAATTGGAGAAGTCAATGTTTATGCCGCTAGCGTGCAAACTGCCCAAGCGGAATATGAGGTGCTGCTTCCTCCAATTAAAAAAAATAAATAAATAACTTGTTAATTTTCTGGAAGTATAACGTTCTTTACAGGCAAAATTGTTGGTATTTAAAATTGCTCAATCTGGCCATGGAGGAGGCCCAGGACAGAAAGGTCGGATTCGGAAATGGAAGGGGAGTTGAAGTGCTGAGCCACCGGGAGATCAGGTTGGTTAATGCGGACCGAGCGGAGGTGTTCAGCGAAACGATCGCCAAGCCTACGCTTGGTCTCACCGATGTAGATCAGCTGACATCTAGAGCAGCGGATGCAATAGATAAGAAGATGTAAATTGTCCCCAGTGTGTGTGGGATATCGCTAGTATACGGGGTGATCGCTGGTCAACGAGGATTCTGTGGGCCTGTTTCCACTCTGTATCTCTGAAGTCTAAAGTATAGTCTAACGTCTAAACTTGGCATCATGTCCAGCATGGACATTGTGGGCTGAAGGTGTAGCTCCTGTTAAAAATAGATTTCTACCATTTTAGGTGAATAGCCATAACTAACACCTCTCCCTTTTATGTCCCACTTCCCCCCTCTCTACCCTGTGCCCCACATGAATGTGCACCCATTTCACCCGCTATCCTGCCACCCCACCTTTCCCGATTCCCTCATCCTCTTCCATTTATATCCCTTCCTCCGGCTTTACATTTCGGGCCACATCTCTCAGTATCTCACGGCCTTTTGTCTCCTTCCCTCCTCTGGGATTAGTCCACCCATCTGCCGGACAAACACGCGGTGTATCGATCTATAACTTGCCGCCACTCCTGGCAGCACCTTCCAGGCCCGCACATCTCCTTTAACCTTTGCCCTTCTCACCTTAAAGCTATTTAGTTTCGTTTAGTTTAAAGATACAGCGCAGAAACAGGCCTTTCAGCCCATCAAGTCCGCTCTGACCAGCGATCCCTGCACATTAAAGCCCCTGTCCCACGATGCGAGTTTACCCAAGAGCTCTCCCAAGTTTTAAAAAAAATCAAACTCGTGGTAAGTAGGTAGAATGTACGTAGCGGGTACGTCGGAGCTCGTGGATGTCTCGAAGTGGCTCGTAACGCTAATGGCAGGTACTCGGGAAACGCGGTAAGCTCGTGAAACTCATGAAGTTTTTTCAACAGTGTGAAACATTTCCAAGAGTAAAAAAATACTTGTGATGAAGTACCACGAGTTTAATTATTTTTTTTTTACTCGGGAGAGCTCTTGGGTAAACTCACATTGTGGGACAGGTCTTTAGCACAACCCTACACACATACACTAGGGACAATTTACAATTATAACAAGCCAATTAATCTGCAGACCTGCACGTCTTTGGGGTGTGGGAGGAAACCAAAGATCCTGGAGAAAACCCACGCAGGTCACGGGGAGAACGTATAAACTCCGTACAATCACCCGTAGTCAAGATCATATCCGGCTCTCTGGCGCTGTAAGGCAGCAACTCTACCGCTGCGCCACCGTGCCAAACTCATGCTAAAGAGTTGTTTCTTAAAATCTGAGAAGTCAACGTTCACACAGATGGGTTGCAGGCTACCGAAGCTGAATGCGGTGCTGATCCTCCAGTTTGCATGTGGCAGCACACTGGCAAAGGAGGAGGCCCAGGACAAAAAGGTCAGTGTGGGAAGGGGAGTTAAAATGGTTGGCTACTGGGAGATCCAGCAGGCCTAGGCGGACCGAGCGTAGGTCTTCAGCGAAACGGTCGCCGAGTCTACGCTCGGTCCTTGGCTCATCAATAATGAGAAAAGATGCATTATTTCACCTACCTCACCCTGACTCAGAAAATTAGCCAACATCGCTCCCTTCACGGCATTTTCCAAGTCGCAGTCAGAGAAAATAACGAGCGGAGATTTCCCGCCCAGTTCCAGCGTGAGGCGTTTTACGCTTTTTGCTGCCGCTTCCATGATCTAGAGGTGGAGCACAGAGAGAGGGTTTATTCAGTGCCACGTTCATCTGCAAGGCTTGTAACATCTTTAATGAGAGGGCAGCACGGTGGCGCAGCGGTAGAGCTACTGCCTTACAGCGCCAGAGACCCGGGTTTGATCCTTACATCAGTTGATTGCCTGTACGGAGTTTGTACGTTCTCCCCGTGACCGCAAAGGTTTACTTTGAGATCTTTGGTTTCCTCCCATACTCCAAAAAACGTGCAGGGTTGTAGGGTCATTGACTTGGTATAATTGTAATTTGTCCCTAGTGTGTGTAGGATTGTGTTAGTGTGTGGGAATACCTGGTCGACGTGGATTGGATGGGCCGAAGGGCCTGTTTCCACACTGTACCTCTAAACTAAAGATATTCATTTTAATCCTGCAATTTTCCAAAGAATCGCATCCTACTGCGTAAGTGTTATATTTGAAGAGAATTAACATTAGTAGTTATATTATATTCAAAAACTAGACGACATTAGTTTAATGTGAGCTGGGAAAGATTTAATAGGAAGTGGCAACCTTTTCACAAAAGAGGGTGGTGGGTGTATGGAACAAGTTGCCAGAGGAGGTAGATGAGGCATGTATTGAAAGGACGCTTGGACAGGTACACAGATAGGAAAGGTTTGGTGGGATATGGGCCACGCATGGCCAGGTGGGTCCATCTTGGTTGGCATGGGCATGCTGGGCCGAAGGGCCTGTTTCCGTGCTGTATGACTCTAACACCTCATAATCAATGACTAGTCGCACCCTGGCCACTCCCTCTTCTCTCCTCTCCCATCGGGCAAAAGGTATTGAAGTGTGAAAATGCACACCTCCTGACTCGGGGACAGTTTCTTCCCAGCTGCTATCAGGCAACCGAACCATCTTACCACAACCAGAGAGCAGTGCTAAGCTACTATCTAGTTCATTGGAGACCCTCTGACCATCTATGATCGGATTTTACTGGCTTTACCTTGCACTAAACGCTATTCCCTTTACCATGTATGTGTACACTGTGGATGGCTTGACTGTAATCATGTGTTGTATTTCCACTGAAGATAGACACAAAACGATGGAGTAACAGCGGTTCAGGCAGCATCTCTGGAGAAGAGGAATAGGTGACATTTCGGGTCGACTGACTGGTCAGTTGTGCCCCTGTCCCACTTAGGAAACCTGAATGGAAACCTCTGGAGACTTTGCGCCCCACCCAAGGTTTCCGTGCGGTTCCCGGAGGTTGCAGGTAGTGGAAGCAGGTTGGGAGACTGACAAAAACCTCCGGGAACCGCATGGAAACCTTGGGTGGGGCGCAAAGTCTCCAGAGGTTTCCATTCAGGTTTCCTAAGTGGGACAGGGGCATACGCACGCAACAAAAGCTTTTCACTGTACTTCGGTACACGTGATAATAAACTCAAACTCAAACACTATCTAGGGTGGCGCAGCGGTAAAGTTGCTGCCTTACAGCACCAGAGACCCAAGTTCAACCCTGGTCACTGTTGCTGAACCTAGGGAGTTTGTACGTTCTCCCCGTGACCACGTGGCTTTTCTCCAAAATCTTCGGTTTCTTCCCACACTCCAAAGACGTACAGGTTTGCAGGTACCAATTGGCTTGGTATAAATGTAAACTGACCCTAGTGTGTGTGTTTGTGTGTGTGTGTGTAGGGTAGTGTGTGTGTGTGTGGAAGCGCTGCTCGGTGGGCCGAAGGGCCTGTTTCCGCACTGTATCTCTGAACTAAACTATCATCGCGATCAGGCTGTACCTTGATGCCAGTTGGCACACTGCCAGTGAAGGAGATTTTGGCCACACCCTTGCTTGTACACAGGAGATTCCCCGTCTCCACGGAGCCTTGCACCACGTTGAACAGGCCTTTGGGGGCCCCAGCCTGAGAGTAGATCTCAGCCAACATCACTGCCGTCAGAGGGGTCAGGGGCGAAGGCTTGAAAACCATGGCGTTTCCTGGAGGGACAACACATACAAGCTTCAGAATACTTGACGATGATGAGTGCATTGACCTATGCACCTAGGTACAGTGAAATTCTTTGTTTCACATACAATCATTTTCACACTTCAATACAGATAAGCACAATCATACATAAGTACAAAAGTATAATGATTGTATGAATGAATGAATACTTTATTGTCTCCGAATAAAAATAATGTACTTCTTTCCACTTTGTGTAAACATAACATCCAGAGATAGCGTTAACTTGATGAAGGACAGTCACTTTTAGTTTAGTTTAGAGATTTAGCATGGAAACAGGCCCTTTAGCCCACCAAGTCCGTGCCGACCAGCGATCTCTGAAGAAGGGTTTCGGCCCGAAACGTTGCCTATTTCCTTCGCTCCATAGATGCTGCTGCACCCGCTGAGTTTCTCCAGCATTTTTGTGTACCTTCGATTTTCCAGCATCTGCAGTTCCTTCTTAAAACACATCTTTGTACACTAGTTCAATCCTATACACTGGGGACAATTTACAGATGCCAATTCAACTACAAACCTGCACGGTTTGTGACTCCATTGAGTGCCAATAATGGGTCATTGAGACATTCCATTAGTTACTCTTAGTTTGAATAAAGAGAGAAAAGCTTAAATAGAACGAATATGTTGTGTGCAGAATAGATTTGTCTGACTGCACGGGTCAAAGTACAAGAAGAGATGACAGGAATTTAGTTTAGTTCAGAGATACAGCACGGAAACAGGCCCTTCGGCCCACCCAGCCCGCGCCGACCAGCGATCACCCTTACACTAGTTCTATCCTACACACTAGGGACAAGTTACGGAAGCCAATTAACCTACTGAGCTGTATGTCTTTGGGATGTGTGAGGAAACTGAAAGAAACTTATGTGGCAACAGGAAGGAGGTACAAACTCCGTACAGACAGGATGGAACCCGGGTCTCTGGTGCTGTGAGGCAGCAACTCTACCGCTGCGCCACTGTGCTGCTTCTCAGTTTTGTGGCGAAGGTTAAGTGTGTGTTTCGAATTTGAGAAATAAATCTCTACAGTTTAGTAAGGGTAGGGAAATAATTGATGTTTTCCACGATATTAAATGGAATGGATAGTTCCCATCCAGAGAGATAATCGACGAGTCTGGTAGTTTTAGTGTTTGTTCATTTGTTGAAGACATTGAGGATGATTGGGATGAAGGACCTATTGCCGTGCTCCTCAGGAATTCAGGAGCGTTCCACAGGGATCAGCTGCGAGACAACCTTCAGGGTGAATTGGCAAGATAGATAGAGAGAGGGTGTATGTTCTCACCGCAAGCCAGGGCAGGGGCTGACTTCCAGCAGGCGATCTGGAAGGGGTAATTCCACGCCCCGATCCCCACGCACACGCCCAGCGGCTCCCTCCTCGTGTAGGCAAACGACCCTCCGGACAGCTGGATGTGCTGGCCTGTGCATGCGAATGAAGAGACAGATGTGGAAAACATGCAATAAAACAAGTCATTAAATGAGCTGGCCTCTGTACCTCCAGATTACAGATTAGTTTATTGTCACGTGTACCGAGGTACAGTGAAAAGCTTGTATTGCGTGCTATCCAGTCAACAGAAAGACAATAGACAATAGATGCAGGAGTAGGCCATTCGGCCCTTCGAGCCAGCACCGCCATTCAATGTGATCATGGCTGATCATTCCCAATCAGTACCCCGTTCCTGCCTTCTCCCCATATCCCCCGACTCCGCTATTTTTAAGAGCCCTATCTAGTTCTCTCTTGAAAGCATCCAGAGAACCGGCCCCCACCGCCCTCTGAGGCAGAGAATTCCACAGACTCACCACTCTCTGTGAGAAAATGTGAGAAAATGTGTTTCCTCGCCTCAGTTCTAAATGGCTTACCCCTTATTCTTAAACTGTGTGGCCCCTGGTTCAGGACTCCCCCAACATCGGGAACATGTTTCCTGCCTCTAGCGTGTCCAAACCCTTAACAATCTTATATGTTTCAATGAGAATCCCTCTCATCCTTCTAAACTCCAGAGTGTACAAGCCCAGCCGCTCGATTCTCTCAGCATATGACAGTCCCGCCATCCCGGGAAAGACAACACATGATTACAATTGACCCATTTACAGTGTATAGGTACATGGTAAGGGAATAATGTTTTGCGCAAGGTAAAGTCCGATCAAGGATAGACCGAGGGTACAGATCTGAGAGGAGTTTAAGATCATAGTTGAAGAAAGAAATGCTGCTGTCGGAATAGTGATTTAGGAGGGTGGAGCGATTGTAATAGGAGTTTGTAGATCTGCTTCTGTGGCTAGCACACATATAGTTGCTGGGTTGGTCACCATCTTGGCACGATTCAGGGACAGTTTCTTCCCAGCTGTTATCAGGCAACTGAACCATCCTCTCACCAACTAGAGTGGTCTTGACCTCCCGTCTACCTCATTGGAGATCCTCACAATATCTTGCACTAAAACATTATTCCCTTTATCCTGTAGCTGTACACTGGGCGGCTTGATTGTAATCATGTATAGTATTTCCGCTGACTGGTTAGCTCGCAATAAAGAGCTTTTCACTGTACCTCGGAAAACGTAACAATAAACTAAACTAAACTGGTCTGGCCACTTATTACTATAACTCATAGAAAGCATATTGTCGGGATGCATTACAGATTGGTTTAGGAACAGCTCTGCCCAATACCACAAGAAATTGAAGAGTTTCAATTTAGAGACGGAGCGTGGAAATAGTCTCTTCGCCCACTGACTATTAATCAACCGCACACTTTGACGTACACCAGGGACAATTTACAGAGCGCAATTAACCTACAAACCTGCACGTCTTTGGAGTGTGGGAGGAAACAGAGCACCCGGAGAAAACCCACACAGGTCACAGGGAGAACGTACAAACTCCATACAGGCAGCACCCGTAGTCAGGATCGAACCCTGCTGTCTGGTGCTGCGAAGCAGCAGCTTTACCAGCTGTGTCACTGAGCTGCCCAGAGAGTTGTAGATCTAACCCAATCCATCACACAGACCAGAATCTCCACCATTGATCTATCTAAACTTCACACTGCCTCTGAAAAGCAACCTACACAATCAAAGACTTGTCCCTCCCCGGTCATTCCTTCTTCTCCCCACTCCAGAAGGTACAGAAGCTTGAAAGTGCGCACCACCAGACTCAGGAACCGCTTCTTCCCCTCTGTTATCAGGCTTCTGAACAGTCCTTCCATAAGCTAGGGTACTGTCCGATTCACCTCTACCCCATTGTGGACATTGGACTTTGTCTCTGGAACTGGTGCGTTTCAATGCTGAGAACTATATTCTGCACTCTGTATCTTCCCCATTGCTCTAGCTATTGTACTTGAGTTTGGCTTGGTTGTATTTACGTCGGGTATTATCTGATCTGATTGCAAAGCTTTACACTGTACCTCGGTACACGTGACAATAATAAACCTAATTCACAAGGGTGACGCCATGGTCAACGTTTGCGCCGTGTGAATCAGCACAAGAGTGAGACCCGTCGTTATCAGTCAAGGAATGAATAATCTCTGCTACAGGACTGATTATTAGTCATTTATGCAAGCAAAAATTAATGTCTTCACCTGAGTGAATCGGTCTAGATATCTATTATTACATTTCAATCACCATTTTGAAGGGGTCCAGTTTACCGAACAGATTTCAATATGAAGGAAATAAGACATCAACATTTATTCTCCCTTTCGCACATTCCGACCAGCCCAGAATGGCAATGTGGACAGCATGCACAAGATGGGCCGAAGGGCCTGTTTCCCAGCTGTATGGTTTTATGTGCTGATGGGATGGAGTCTTTGGTGCCACCTTGTGGTAAAAAATGGCACAACAGCAGAGGCTTTTCCGCTGGCGCGAATTCACAAAAAGATGCACTGAGCAGAAGTAATGGAAAACAGATCAAAACTGTCAACAAATGAGACGAAAAACAACTCGCAATTCTATAGAAACTGATGCGTTAAAATACCCAAAGGAGCTTCACATAATTTGACACAAACGTTACACAAGATAGTCAAAGCTTTGGTGAGAGGAGGAGGGAGACAATCTTCTCCTGGGCTGAAGAAGGGTCCCGACCCGCAACGTCACCTGTCCATTCCCTCCTCCACAGATGCTGCCCTGCCCGACCCACTGAGTTCCTCCAGCACTCTGTGCTTTGCTCGGGGTCCCAGTATCTAGAGTTTCTTGTTTCACCAGAGAGAGAAAATTGTTGAGGGAACTTTGCATGATAGATGGTCTGAGAAAGATTACCCTGAGCAGGGGGGGGGGGGGGTGGATATAAAATGGTGAATGTGGTTCCAGAACAAAGGGTTTTTGTGTCTATCCAGTGGTATGAATGTGGATTTCTCCAACTACAAGTAACCTTTGCTTTCCCTCTCTCTTGGTCCCGTCCCCCTGAATCTGGAGGTGTGCGTTTTCACACCTCTGTACCCCTTGCCTGATGGGAGAGGGGAGGAGGGAGTGACCGGGGTGAGACTGGTCCTTGATTATGCTGCTGGCCTTGCCCAGGCAGCGTGGAATGTAGATGGAATCAATGGAAGGGAGGATGGTTGTGTGATGGTCTGGGCTACGTCCATGAGAACGTTCGAGAGATAAAAGTGGGAATGCATCCAGTTGAGATCACAGCCACCGATATCGGAACGATGGGAATGGGAGAGAGAGCCTGAGCTTCAGAAAGGACTGGGAGTTTCTTCTGAAGTCTGAGGAAGAGTCTCAACCCAAAACGTCACCCATTCCTTCTCTCCAAAGATGCTGCCTTTGCATTTTGTGTCTATCTTCGGTATAAACCAGTATCTGCAGTTCCTTCCAACACACTCTTCTATTGCAAGCGTCTTAAAAAGCTTGTAGCTTCTTTTCCCGGATGTGCACGCTGGTTCCTACCTGCTAGTGTTCCAGCAACCCCAGCATAATACTCCACCGCCTGCCACGCAGAGTCCACATCCATCCTGGACTCAGTAATGGGCTTGCCAGTATTGATCGATTCCACAATGGCTATATCTTCCTTCTGTTCCTGTTTCAATATAACACAAACATTTCTTTGGTTTGCAATATAAACCATTTTTACTTCACATTTCGTTAACAGAGACTCACACAATACAAAACAGGCCCTTCGGCCCAAGTCATCCATGCCAACGAAGATGGCCCATCTAAACTAATCCCATTTGTCTGCGTTTGGTCTATATCCCTCTAAACCAGGGGTGTCAAACTCGCGGCCCACGAAGGGGTCCGACCTGGCCGGTGGGATGATTTCCCCGATGCCAGAGCGGGCTGCAGTTGTCCGTGGTGTTCACGTATGCGAGGCGCAATCCGACGCGCATGAAGTCGCAATTTGACCTAAAATTAGTTTAAATGTGTTTGACAGCCCTGCTCTAAGCCTTCCCTATCCATGTAACTGTTCAAATGTTTTTATCTGGTAGATCCTGCCTGAGGCAGGGTCTCGACCCGAAACATCACCTATTTCTTTTCTCCAGAGATGCTGCCTGACCCTCGAGTAACTCCAGCATTTTGTGTCCATCTTTGGTGTAAACCAGCATCTGCAGTTCCTTCTTTTAAGATGTTTTAAACGTTTGTTTAGCTGGTGGAGCTGCTGTCTCACAGGGCCAGAGACCCTAGTTCGATGCTGACCTCAGGTACCTGTCTGTGTGGATGCACATTGTATGAGCTGCCACAGGAGGAGGACACAAAATGCTGGAGCACTCAGCGGGACAGGCAGCATCTCTGGAGAGAAGGAGCGGGAGACGTATCGGGTCGAGACCCTTCTTCGGAAAATGCAGAAACAGTAACAACATTTAAAAGACACTCAGGTGCATGGATAGGAAAGGTGTAGAGAGATATGGGCCAAACGAAGGGACTGCTTCAGTGCTGTATGACATAGATTTAAGGTGAGAGCAAAGAATTAATAGAAAACTGAAGGGCATCTTTTTCACTCAGAGGGCAGCACGGTGACACAGTGGCAGAGTTGCTGCCTTACAGAACCAGAGACCCGGGTTTGCTCCCGACTACGTGCACTGTCTGTACGGAGTTTATACGTTCCCTCCGTGAACTGCGTGGGTTTTTCTCCGGGATCTCCAGTTTCCTCCCGCTCTCCAAAGACGTACTGGATTTTAGGTTAATTAGCTTGGTACAGTTGTAAGATTGTCCCTAGTGTGTGCAGGATAGTGTTAGTGTGCGGGGATCGCTGGTCGGCACAGACTCGGTGGGCCGAAGGGCCTGTTTCCACCCAGCCTAAACTAAACAAAACTAAAGGATGTTGGGTTTATGGAACGAGCTCTCAGAGGAGGTAGGTACACAAAAAAGCTGGAGAAACTCAGCGGGTGCAGCAGCATCTATGGTGCGAAGGAAATAGGCAACGTTTCGGGCCGAAACCCTTCTTCAGACCCCTGCCAGAGGAGGTAGTTGAGGCATGGTCTGTATAATGCTGCCTGACCCGCTGAGTTACTCCAGCACTTTGTGTCTATCTTCGGTGTAAACCAGCATCTGCAGTTCTTTCCTGCTCATCAATCTCTCACCTCTCTCCACAGATGCTGATTGGTCTGACGTTCGCTTGAAGCCTGGCTTGTTTTTTGCGTGTTTTTGTTTTTTTAACAGAGAATAATCTTGTGCGTTAGGTGTGGGAGGAGAGAGAATATTTATCATCAGATGTGAAAAACAGCCCGCTGGCAAGAACGTGCTACTTAAACGATGGCTGTGTGAAAATAACCCACCTTCACTGAGATATACTATTTTCATCAAACTTTACAATTCCCGCTTAGCCAGCGAACAATTGGGATACCGGGAAGCAGCTGGGAATTACATTGTCTGGGGAATCCAGAGGGTCCATGAAACATACCAAATGTCACATAGTTCTATTCTCTTCTTCACAAACACTTCTGCAACCACGATTACGTTGCTTAGAAACCAACGGCAAATCCCTACAGGGTATTTTCCTCAGCAGACGAAACCCTTATTTACAGGTTCACTGAGAACAGCCAAAAAAAAACTCTCACAAGCTAATACTTCAAGTCATGTGTATGAAGGAACTGCAGATGCTGGTTTAAACCAAAGATGGACACAAAATGCTGGAGTAACTCAGCGGGACAGGCAGCATCTCTGGAGAGAAGGAATGGGTGACGTTTCGGGTTGAGACCCTTCTTCAGACATACTTGATCATTTGGATTAGTTCCCCCCTGCTTCTCCTCCAAATCTTCAAGCGCTAATCCTCAACTGGGGATGTCCAGAGATAATCCGAGCCTTAGATCCGTTGTCGCAGCGGTAGAGTTGCTGCCTCACAGCGCCAGAGACCCGGGTTCGATCCTGACTGCGGGTGCTGTCTGTATGGAGTTTGTACGTTTTCCCTGTGGCCGCGTGGGTTTTCTCCGGGTACTCCGGTTTCCTTCCCACATTCCAAAGACGTGCAGGTTTGTAGGTTAATTGGCTTCTGTAAATTGCCCCTAGTGTGACGGAAAGAACTAGTGATTGCTAGTCAGTATGGACTTGGTGGGCCGAAGGGCTTGTTTCCATGCTGTATCTCTAAACTAAACTAAAGGTGGAAATTACCCATTAAGGTGGAAAGAGTGCAGAGATAGTTTACGAGGATGTTTGCCAGGGTTTGAGGGCCTGATGTTCAGGGAAAGGTTGGCAAGCTAGGACTTTATTCCTTGGAGTGCAGGAGGCTGAGGGATGATCTTATGGAGGTTCAGTTTAGAAATTCTGTATGGAAACAGGCCCTTCGGCCCACCGTGTCCGTGCTGACCAGCGATTACCCATTCACTCTAGTTCTATGTTATCCCAGTTCCGCGTCCTACACATTTGGGGCAAGTTACAGAAGCTAATCAACCCACAAACCTGCACGTCTTTGGAGGAGGGCACCAGAGTATCCGTGGGAGTGGGAGAATGAGGTAGATGTTTACAGTCACAGGGAGCATGTGCAAACTGAGCTGCGGTCACACGGCCTGTCTCGCCCGCCGTGGAACCGGGAGGGGGAAGCCGCTGAGCCCGGCCCCTGCTCCTCCCCCAACACCGGCAACCGGAGAGGAGGCGGAGGGAGTCGGCGACGGGGGCGGACGCTGGACAAGGGATGGGAGGATGAACCGGGAGACGGGGGTCTTACCTTTCACATGGGCAAGGTCGGCTGCGGGGGGCTCCCCCGGGGCACGAAGGCTGAGAGTGGACGGGAGAGGAGAGGGTCGACCGGATGGAGGTGACGGCTGCAATGGGCCTTTGAGGCCAGTTACAGCTGGGACTGTGAAATTGTGCCAAGACTTGGCGACTCTTGTATATGGACTCAGTGGGCTGTTTCCATATGGAAGAGTAGAGATTGAAAAGCAGCTGCATATCAGCTGACAACAACACAGAAAATACATTTGGGGAGTGGTACATGGTTAGGAAAGGCTTGGAGGGATACGGCCCAGTGCAGTCCAGTGGGACTGGCTTTTACCAGACATCCCGGTCGGCATGGACACGAGGGCCTGTTTCCATGTTGTTAGACTTTATCCTTACAAAGAGCAAGCGCAGACTAAACCAAAGATCCTATAGCGAGCAAGATGGTCCACTCGACGAAAAAGACGTAATACGGTCATGGGCAGATTCATGGGTAATTTAAGGTCCCATTTCCGTAACCGGCTTCCGTCTCCGCACCAAAGATCCCATAGGATAATAGTGCGGAGACAGAAGCTGGTTACGGAAACATCCTCGTAAAAATAAAAGTTATTTGGTAAAAATCTTCTCCTCATTTTCAGAATTTTAATTTATTAACACAAACTGTTCCCCTGCAACGTTGATTACACTGCGAGTCGGGTCGGGTCCGGTTACGGAAATAGATGAAAAAAAGGCCCACGTTCCGTTCCATTGCGTACTACATGTCAGCATTTAGCAGGAGTGGTCTATCTTTGGACTAAACGGGCCAAACCTCAGCCTGTACTGCGACCAATCTGTCAAACAGCCAAGTTTTACAACTGTGGGACACAGTGCAAGCACTCAAAAGCTTGGATCGTGAGAAAGAAATCACAGCTGTATCTGCGGGTTCCAGTTCAATTACGTCAATGAACTGTGTTGCCAACTCAATACAGTCACTTAACCATGAGTTATTGGTTATTACTGTCACCAGTACAGAGATACAGTTCCAACACTCTGCATAGTACTAACTAACAACATGAACGTTATTCCTTTATCATGTATTTATTCACTGCCGATGGCTCGATTGTGATCATGTATTGTCTTTCCGCTGGTAAACACAAACTGCTGGAGTAACTCAGGGGATCAGGCAGCATCTCTGGAGAGAAGGAATGGGCGACATTTCGGGTCGAGATTGATGTCAGGGGAGGGACAAAGATAGAATGTAGGCAGAGACAGTAAGACTGGTGGGAGAACTGGGAAGGGGGAGGGGATGGAGAGAGAAAGTTAGAGAAATCAATCTTCATACCGCTGGGGTGTAAACTACCCAAGCAAAATATGAGGTGCTGTTCCTCCAATTTGCGCTGGGCCTCACTCTGACAATGGAGGAGGCCCAGGACAGAAAGGTCAGATTGGGAATGGGAAGGGGAGGGGGAGTTGAAGTGCTGAGGCGCCGGGAGATCAGGTAGGTTAAGACGGACTGAGCTTCCCGCTCAACGGTCTTTCCGCTGACTGGTTAGCACGCAACAAAAGCTTTTCACTGTACCTCGGGTCACGTGACAATAAACTCAACTAAACTAAAAATACCATCCAGTCCTATCCATGCAGGTCCACGTATACAGTATAACAGATCACAAGGGTGGCTGATGGTGTCTGCTATTGACAATTGACTACTATAACCGAGTGAGGGGGGGTAAATATTAACTAGTTTAATCCCAGGCCGGGAGGGAAGAAACACTTTATCTGGGGACGGATGGGGGGGGGGGGGGGGGGGTGGGGTGAAACCCGGGGAAGTTCACAGGCTGGGAAGCCATAGACTCCCTCACCGGCCCCACATGGGACGGGCCCTGGTATTCACGCCACCTTCATGCTGTTCATTCTCTCCGCTCACTTCTGCCATGAGGTGCCAGCTCGTTGGGTAACTGGTGGAGGGGGGGTACAACGGGAGCCTCGGTCCACTATAATCAAAATCTGCTATATAGTTCATGTACATATGTTCCAGGAGCAGAATTAGGCAATTCGGCCCATTGAGTCTACTCCACCATTCAATTAGGACTGATCTATCTTTCCCTCTCAATCCCATTCTCCTGCCTTCTCCCCGTAACCTCTGACACCCATACTAATCAAGAATCATCTATCCCTGCCTTAGAAATATCCATTAACATGGCCTCCACAGCCTTCTGTGACAATGAATTCCACAGATTCACCACCGACTAAAGAAATTCCTCCCCACCTCCTTCCTAAAGGTACATCACTATTAAAGGGCTCGAAATTAACGGTTGCCCAGGTGCCAATGGCTACATAAAGTCCCGACGGGCAACCTAAAATCCCAGTCATTTTGCCCGGCTTGACACTGCAGATACTGGTTTATACTGAAGATAGACACAAAAAACTGGAGTAACTCAGCGGGTCAGGCAGCATCTCTGGAGAAAAGGAATAAGTGATGTTTCCGGTCGGCGGCGGCGACGGCCATAGTGCGGGGTGACGGAGGGTCAGAGTGAATGATGGGCCCCGCACAGCAGCAGCAGCGGCGACTCCGCCTCCCCCTCACCCCACCTGCCCTCATAGCGGCCGCTGAGTGCCACTACGCCAACGGCGATAACCGCTTTCAAAACAAACCCTCCCGCACGCCGAGGCCGGGAGGAGGGAGGAAGGGGGAGGCCCCCTTCTGCCGTCTGAAGTACCTGCACCGCTCGGCCCCGCACCTTCCTGTTGGCTGGCGCAGGAGGGGAGGCGGTGGCGAGGGGATCCCAACTGCCTCCCCTTTGGCGGCGGCACTTGGCGGTGGACAGGGATGGCAAAGGCAGCGGGACGATGATGCCGGTGTTGTTCGAGGAGCGCTGACCTTCCTTCCTCCCCACCTCCATTGCCCCTTCCCCCCCCTCTCTCTCTCGTATGCCCCCCTCCACCCCCTTATCCAGGGACCCCTCCTCTCCATCCTGCACTGATCCCCATTCCCACCTCTATTCAGTCCTCACTGACATCCCCTGTGCTCCCATCCCCTGATCTCCCCCATCCATCCTATACTGACCCCCCCCCATTCATCCTGCACTGATCTCCTGATCCATCCTGTACTGATCCCCCCCATTCATCCTGTACTGATCCCCCCCCCCCCATTCATCCTGTACTGATCCCACCCATTCATCCTGTACTGATCCCCCCCATTCATCCTGTACTGATCCCCCCATTCATCCTGTAGTGATCCACCCATTCATCCTGTAGTGATCCTCCCATCCATCCTGTAGTGATCCCCCCACCCTGTATTGATCCCCCCCCATTCATCCTGTACTAATCCCCCCATTAGATCCCCAGACATCCCCTGCGCTCTCCCCTCACAATTTTACCTACTCCAACCAACCCCTGCCTCAATCAATCCATCCATCCAGCACCGATTGCCTTCTCAACCCCCCCATCTATCCACCCCGCACTGATTCATACACCCCCCCCCGACCCTACTACGCTGGAAATGTCTTCAGAGCGAACATTGACTATGTTTGATAACGGAATGCAATCAAATGTGTTTTAATTCCCAATGTTAGTATTTTTTTTATTCCATAAAGATGGATTAATTAAATTGTGAACATGTGAAACATTAAAACTGCAGTGTTCGATTGTCACTGCTACCGTTGACACGTTATTACAGAATTCATTTTGATGGCAAATCAATGCTCTTAATATGCAGTATCAGTACTGTTATTTAATGAGCAACATTCACAACTATATGTTGGATTTATCCAGGTTTTACTTCTAGTTGGTCATATACATCACAAATTTGGTCAGGAGATATTTCAGTTGAAATTTTAACGTTCATTCTGAAATGGGAATGATGGAAACAGCGTTTATCAATTATTTAAAAAATATCTGGTGCGTACAAACTGGGTATCTTCATTGCTGTTCACAACACGTACATCTAATCTGAATGTCCGGTAATGTGGCGTTTTGACACCTTTAAACATATTGCCAAGAGAACATTTGCTGCAGTTATGTCCTTTGGACATCTCTTGTCAGTTAGTGTAATGTTTAACCTGTCAGATGGGTATAGTCGGTTTTAACAGCTATTATCATAAATTGCCTTTAGAAATTTCCTTGCAACCTGTATATTTTGTTGTGGATAAATTATATGGGAAGCGAGAGTGTTTCTGTACCAATAGCAATAACGACCCATGCTATGGCCATGTCATGATAATTTTCAGTCCTTCACAGAAAACATGCTTGCATCAATCTGTAGTGTGCATGGTTAAGCATATATGTTATCAAGGTCCAGGATTTATTGACAGGTTGATCATACGGTGAATAATCCAACCACATTTTTGTTTGGAAGTGGAAAGAAAGAATAGAAATTGCATTCATTGCAAGAGTTGAAATACTGTATTATAATTTTGCTGCATGTCATTGTGGTATCTATCATGTCTTGATTGATGAATATGTTTAGTTTGTGACTTTATTTGAAGCAGAAATAATATGTGAATGCTTCATTGAGCATAATTCCGACTGGTAACTACGCACTTCGGCCGAGCACATTATCGCACGCGTCATGCAAACCGTTTTAAATGACCACTTAACTGTCATTTGGCAACCTAAAAAGGTTGCCCGGCTGACAACAGAGAAAAAAAAGTTAAATGCGAGCCCTGTATTACCCTTATGAGTCTTGCAGCTTCCAGTAAAACGCGGCTTCTTTCCAACCCCGAGAGGCGGCTCCAAGTAGTGTATGCTTCCTTGGAACTCTGCACTGCCAGATCGATCTCCTGCCGTCCGGAACAAATTAAGTCACATATCACCCGACCTACAAAAACAAGGGAAACCAATATGTTCCAAGTCAAGTACATACAAGGAATTGCAGGTGCTATAATCTGGAGCAAAACACACAAAGTGCTGGAGGAATTACTACCATTCATGTTAGAGAAGAAGTATTAGGCCATTCTATCCATCAGGTCTACTCCGCCATCTAATCATGTTATTTAGCCACATCGGGAGCATTGAATGCAGTAGATGAATTAAGGAGGGAAAATAAATTCTCAATGACTAAATCTATTGGCTCACTTGAAACAAAATACACATGATAGAAAGGTTGCACTTCCAGTTCCTGGGCTGAACTGTGAAGGTTCAATTAGTTGCAAATGCAAACTGCTGCAAATGTTCGAGGAGAAGAATTAGGCCATTTGGCCCATCAATGCTACTCAACCATTCATTCATGCTTGATCGATCTTTCCCTCCCAACCCCATTCTCCTGCCTTCTTCCCATAACCCCTGACACCCGTACTAATCAAGAATCTGTAAATCTCCGCCTTAAAAGTACCCAATCATTTGGCCTCCACAGCTGTCTGTGGCAATGAATTCCACGGATTCAACACCCTCTGGCTAAAGAAATTCCTTCTCATCACCTTTCTAAAGGCACGTATTTTTATTCTGAGGCTACGACCTCTGGTCCTAGACTCTCCCACTAGTGGAAACATCCTCTCCACATTCATTCTATCCAGGCCTTTAACTATTCAGTAAGCTTTAATGAGGTCCCCCCCTCATCCTTCTAAACTCCAGCGAATACAGGCCCAGCGCCTTCAAATTCTCATCATATGTTAACCAAATCATTTCTGGGATCATTCTCATAAACCTCGCCTGGACACACTCCAGCGACAGCATATCCTTCCTCAGATATGGGGCCCAAAACTGTTCACAATACTCTAAATGCGGTCTGACCACCATGCTCGGTCGAGAAATGTGTTCAGAAGCTCACAAAAGCAAACAATACAGTACAAGCAAGCATTCAGGTCAGGAAACAGCTGTGGAGAAAATCCAAGGTCAACATCACGATACTTTTGATGAACGGATATCAATTAAAATTAAACTTAATTTGTTCTAAGCATTCCACTTCCATCCTCACATTTCCTTATTATACCAAATGCAAACCATCCTCGTGAGAAATTTACAGAATAAGGATCATTGTTGTCAATTGAAGCCAGTTCTGGTTCAAATCATTTAAAAGAGAACTCTTGCATTTCGGAATGGAAAGTTTATAGCCAAATAGCGAGTTGAAAATATCAACAAAAAAAACAAAGAACTGCAGATAGACACAAAATGCTGGAGTAACTCAGCGAGACAGGCAATATCTCTGGAGAGGAGGAATGGGTGACGTTTCAGGTCGAGACCCTTCTTCAGACCGAGAGTCAGGGGAGAGGGAGACTCAGAGATAAGGAAGGGTAAGGTGTGAAAACGAGACTGCACAAGAGATGTGGATCAAGGAAAATGTAGAATAGCTCATTGTTAGCGAGGAGAAGGTACAACAAAGCACACAGAGTTAAAATGTAATCGGGGAATGTTAGACTGGTCGGACTTCAGTGTAAACTACACAAGGAACTGCAGAGTGTTCAAGAAGGAACTGCAGATGCTGGAAGATCCATAGATGCTGCTGCACCCGCTGAGTTTCTCCAGCAATTTTGTGTACCAAGGAACTGCAGAAGCTGGTTTATAAAAAAGGGCACAAATAATCAAAGTGCAATGCCCATAAAGGGGTGGAGGTGTTAGACATTACCCTAGCTTATGGAAGGACCTTTCAGAAGCCTGATAATAGAGGGGAAGACGCTGTTCCTGAGTCTGGTGTTCAGTTTAGTTTAGTTTATTATTGTCACATGTACCGAGGTACAGTGAAAAGCTTTTTTGTTGCGTGCTATCCAGTCAGCAGAAAGACAATAGACGATTACAATTGAGCCATCCACAGTGAACAGATACAGGATAAAGGGAATCATTCGGTGGATCTCTTTGGTCCCAGGAGTCGGCGAATCGACATATCTATGAGAGGCGACTAAGAAGAGCATAGTTAGATTAAGAAATGCCGCTGTTGGAGGAGAGGTTTAAAACGTGGACCGATTGTAATGAATGTTTGCAGATCTGCTTCTGGGACCAGCAAGCAGAGTCTCGTGGCTTGGACGCTATCATGTGCACGATTTCAAGCGTTCGTGTCTTCTGCCCAGGAGGTGGAATGATCAGGGTGGAGTAAAGGGCCTGTCCCACTTGGGCGTCATTTACGCGACACCATTAACACGTCACGACGCATGTGATGCGCGCATGGTGCGTATTACGCGCTCATGGTGCGTGGTGACGTAGGCAGTGACGCTCGCGGCGCCCCAGGATTTTGGGATGTACAAAAGCTTCGCGCGCCATCTGCATGCCGCGCAAATAACACCCAAGTAGGACTGGCCCTTAAGTCTTATATGTTGCCTGCTTTTCCAAGGCATCGTGAAATGCAGATGGAGTCAATGGTGGGGAGCCTGGTCTGTGCGATGGACTGGGCTATGTCCACAATGCTCTGCAAGTTTTTGTGGTGGTCGGCAAAGCTGTTCCCAAACATAGTTGAATAGAATACATTTTATTAGCCAAGTATGTATGTATACGTACACGGAACTTGCCTTGGTGCTTTGCTCGCAAGAAGACTATTAAAAATAAAACATTATTATTTAATCACGTGAAGAATGAAATAAAATACCAGAGCAAAAGGAGGCTACAGACTTTTGGCTGTTGAGTAGAGCTACTGCTTGTGGGGGGGAAAAAGCTGTTTTTATGTCTGGCTGTGATGGCTTTGACAGTCCGGAGTCGCCTTCCAGAGGGAAGTGCTTCAAAGAGTTTGTGGCCAGGGTGAGAGTGGTCAGAGATGATCTTACCCGCTCGCTTCCTGGCCCTTGCAGTGTACAGTTCGTTGATGGGGGGGAAGGTTGCAGCCAATAACCTTCCCGGCTGATCGAACGATGCGCTGGATGTCGTGCTTGGTGGCTGAGCCAAACCAGACCATGATGGAGAAGGTGAAGACAGACTCTATGATGGCCGTATAAAACTGGACCATCATTGCCTGTGGCAGATTGTGATTCAACCAGCAGTATGCTTTCTATGGTGCATCTACAGACGTTTGTAAGAGTCATTGGAGACATGCCGAATTTCCTCAGTCTCCTAAGGAAGGAGAGCATTGGTGTACCTTCTTGGCTATTGCTTCAATGTGCCACGACAGATTATTGGCAATATTAACCCCTAGGAATTTGAAGCTCTTAAGATAATCAGGAATGTTGGCTATTATTATAATGGATAAAATACACCTGTAGAGGATAATAATAGGGAATTCTTACTTCAACCATACAAACACTAAAGAGCAGACACCTTGATTACTATGGATAGACACAAAGTACTGGAGTAACTCAGCGAGTCAGACAGTATCTTTGGTGAAAAATAATAGGTGGCGTTCCAAGGCTACACCCTTCTTTAGAGTGAAAGTAGAGGTCAGGGTGAGGGAATAAACTGGAGGTAAGAAAAGGCCCAAACAGATCAGGGCTGGCAACAGATGACCTGAGGAAGCTTGGAGACCACAAGGGCCCATTGTTGGCTGGGGAAGGTGTGATAACGGGAGGGATACAAGGATATGAACAGTGGAACTGCTAGGACAACTAGGGTGAGGGGGGGTGGGCAGAAAGGGAACGGGATGGAATGCAGGAGTTATGTGAAATTAAAGTTCGTACCACTGGGTTGTAAGCACCCCATGCAAAATATGAGGCTCTGTTCTTAATTGCTGTGAAGAGTTTTTGTTGCCCCTCTTTGAGGGAATATACATTATCATCAGAGGCAGATCAGAGAAGGTTCGCCAAGATGATTCTGGATATGGAAGGATTGTCTCAGGAAGAAAGGTTGAATAGGTTGTCTGTTTCCAAAGGAGTGCAGAAGAATGAGAGGCAATCTTTACAAAACATATTAAATTTCCAGGAGGCATGAGAGGGTGAATGTTAGACAGAGGCTTCCCTGCCAGGGAGTGTAGTCACCAAGATCTTTACATTTTGTTTAGAGATACAGCTTGTAAACAGGCCCTTCGGCCCTCTGGGTCCATGCTAACCACTGATCACCCATTCACACTAGTTCTATGCTATCCCATCTTCGCATGCAAGAGCCCGATGTTTGTTGAGAAGAAGCTATTCTTAAAACTGACGGCCATGTTTTGAGAATCCGAAACTTGTCCGTATGTCATAGGTGCAGAATTAGGCCATTCGGCCCTTTAAGGCTCTTCTGGCATTCAATCAGTTTAATCATTCGATCAATTCATTCATAACAGAGAAATAAATCTTCCACTATTTCAAACTTTGGTAGTGGGGGTCATTTTGAGTGAAATATGCATTGACACAATAATAAATTGCATTGCTATTGTTTAGTTTATCGTCACGTGTACTGAGGTACAGTGAAAAGCTTTTGTGGCGCACTATCCAGTCAGCAGAAAGACAACACATGATTACAATCGAGCCATTTACAGTGTATAGATATAAAGAATAACAATTAGTGCAAGGTAAAGCCAGCAAAGTCCAGTCAAGGATAGTCCGAGAGTCATCAAAGAGGTAGATTGTAGTTCAGCACTGCTCTCTGGTTGTGGTAGGATGATTTAGTTGCCTGATAACAGCTGGGAAGAAACTGTCCCTGAATCTGGAGGTGTGCATTTTCACACTTCTATACCTTTTGCCTGATGTGAGAGGGGAGAAGAGGGAGTGGCCAGGGTATGACTCATCCTTGATTATGCTGCTGGCCTTGCCCAGGCTGCGTGAGGTATGAATGGAGTCAATAGTTCATATCTGAATTATTCCCTTCCCTCCCGCACCACCCACTCCCCGGGCACTTTCCCTTGCAACCGCAAAAGATGCTAAACCTGTCGCTTTACCTCCCTCCTCGACTCCATTTAAGGACCCAAGCAGTTGTTCCAGGTGCGACAGAGGTTCACCTGCATCTCCTCCAACCTCATCTATTGCATCCTCTGATCTAGATGTCAGCTGATCTACATCGGTGAGACCAAGCATAGGCTTGGCGATCGTTTCGCCGAACACCTCCGCTCGGTCCGCATTAACCAACCTGACCTCCCGGTGGCTCAGCACTTCAACTCCCCCTCCCATTCTGAATCCAACCTCTCTGTCCTGGGCCCCCTCCATGGCCAGAGTGAGCACCACCGGAATATGGAGGAGCAGCACCTCATATTCCGCTTGGGCAGTCTGCACCCTAGCGGCATAAACATTGAATTCTCCAATTTCCGCTGGCCCTTGCTGTCTCCCCCCCCCCTTCTCAGCTCTCCCTCAGCCATCAGGCTCCTCCTCGTCCTTTTTCCTTTCTTCTCCCCGCCCCCCCCCCCCCCCCCCCCCCCCCCTCTCCACCCTCCATCAGTCTGAAGAAGGTTTTTGGCCCGAAACGTTGCCTATTTCCTTCGCTACATAGATGCTGCTGCACCCCCTGAGTTTCTCCAGCACTTTTGTCTACCTTCGATTTTCCAGCATCTCTAGTTCCTCTTAAACACAGTGCATATCTGACGCCACTTGTAACTCGCAAACGTTCTTGCAGGCAGATTCCCCACCTGCCACTGTCTCAGGCCACAGAACACATTAGCTACCACCGTGACCACAAACCATCTGCACATTCACCAAAGTCTCGATGCCAGTTGAGAGGGAGAGGGAGCTGAACAGCTGGTGAAAGCATTTGCAGCTTCAAAAACACACACAAAACAAAACAGGACAGTTAAAAAGGAACAATGTGCATTTGATGAAAAGCCAAATGAAAAGAAAGTCTGTCCCAAAAACAAGAAATAGTCAACGGGGAAGTTCATGTTCGTTAAGTCATCGGAGCAGAATTAGTCCATTCGGCCCATCAAGTCTACTCCGTCATTCAATCATCTTACCTTCTCAACCCCATTCTCCTGCCTCCGCCCCATAACCCCTGAAACCTTTACTAATCAGGAACCTATCCATCGCCACCTTGAAAACTCCATTGACTTGGCCTCCACAGCCGTCTGTGACAATGAATTCCACAAATGCACCACCCTCTGACTAAAGAAACGTAGGTGAAGTATGTGGAGAAAAGAAAACTAGAATTGACATTGCTGGTCTGATAACTTTTGTCATACTTGAAAAATTAATTCTAGATACAAGGAACCGCAGATACTGATTCATAATAAAAGAAGGTACAGGAGCCTGAAAACTGTAACATCCAGGTTCAGAAACAGCTTCTTCCCTACAGCCATTACAGGCCAAGTCAGTGGATATTTTTATGGCAGAGATATATACAGTGGCTTGCAAAAGTATTCATACCCCTTGAACTTTTCCACATTTTGTCACGTTACAACCACAAACGTAAATGTATTTTATTGGCATTTTATATGATAGACCAACAGCTGGGAAGAAACTGTCCCTGAATCTGGAGGTGTGCATTTTCACACTTCTATACCTTTTGCCTGATGTGAGAGGGGAGAAGAGGGAGTGGCCAGGGTATGACTCATCCTTGATTATGCTGCTGGCCTTGCCCAGGCTGCGTGAGGTATGAATGGAGTCAATAGTTCATATCTGAATTATTCCCTTCCCTCCCGCAACACCCACTCCCCGGGCACATGATTGTGAAGTGGAAGGAAAATGATACATGGTTTTCAAATTTTTTTACAAATAAAAAACTGAAAAATGTGGTGTGCAAAAGTATTCAGCCCCCTTTACTCCGATACCCCTAAATAAAATCCAGTGCAACCAATTGCCTTCAGAAGTCACCTAATTAGTAAATAGAGTCCACTTGTGTGTAATCTAATCTCAGTATAAATACAGCTGTTCTGTGAAGGCCTCAGAAGTTTGTTAGAGAACATTAGTGAACAAACAGCATCATGAAGCCCAAGGAACACACCAGACAGGTCAGGGATAAAGTTGTGGAGAAGTTTAAAGCAGGGTTAGGTTATAAAAAAATATCCTAAGCTTTGAACATTTCACGGAGCACTGTTCAATCCATCATCCGAAAATGGAAAGAGTATGGCACAACTGCAAACCTACCAAGACATGGCCGTCCACCTAAACTAACAGGCCGGACAAGGGGAGCATTGATCAGAGAAGCAGCCAAGAGGCCCATGGTAACTCTGGAGGAGCTGCAGAGATCCACAGCTCAGGTGGGAGAATCTGTCCACAGGACAACTATTAGTCGTGCACTCCACAAATCGGGCATTTATGGAAGAGTGGCAAGAAGAAAGCCATTGTTGAAAAAAAGCCATAAGAAGTCCCGTTTGCAGTTTGCCACAAGCCATGTGGGGGACACAGCAAACATGTGGAGGAAGGTGCTCTGGTCAGATGAGACCAAAATTGAAGTTTTTGGCCTAAATGCAAAACGCTATGTGTGGCGGAAAACTAACACTGCACATCACCCTGAACACACCATCCCCACTGTGAAACATGGTGGTGGCAGCATCATGCTGTGGGGATGCTTTTCTTCAGCAGGGACAGGGAAGCTGGTCAGAGTTGATGGGAAGATGGATGGAGCCAAATACAGGGCAATCTTGGAAGAAAACCTGTTAGTCTGCAAAAGACTTGAGACTGGGGCGAAGGTTCACCTTCCAGCAGGACAACGACCCTAAACATACAGCCAGAGCTACAATGGAATGGTTTAGATCAAAGCATATTCATGTGTTAGAATGGCCCAGCCAAAGTCCAGACCTAAATCCAATTGGGAATCTCTGGCAAGACTTGAAAATTGCTGTTCACAGGCGCTCTCCATCCAATCTGACTGAGCTTGAGCTATTTTGCAAAGAAGAATGGGCAAAAATTTCAGTCTCTAGATGTGCAAAGCTGGTAGAGACATACCCCAAAAGACTTGCAGCTGTAATTGCAGCGAAAGGTGGTTCTACAAAGTATTGACTCAGGGGGGCTGAATACTTTTGCACGCCACACTTTTCAGTGTATCATTTTCCTTCCACTTCACAATCATGCGCCACTTTGTGTTGGTCTATCACATAAAATCCCAATATAATACACTGTAGATGTTTTATTAGTATGGGGAGAAGGCAGGAGAATGGGGTTAAGAGGGAGAGATAGATCAGCCATGATTGAATGGCAGAGTAGACTTGATGGGCTCGAGTAGACTTGATTGGCCGAATGGCCTAATTCTGTATCTATCATTTATGACCTTATGACAAAAAATCAGATGTCTTGGTCGTAAAGTGCGAGTCTATGATGGTCCCCAATACAGGCGACTCTCTGCATGCTGGTCCCAGAAGTGGTTCTGCAATCATTCATCGAAACATAAAAACATATAGGTGCAGGAGGAGGCCATTTGGCCCTTCGAGCCAGCACCGCCATTCATTGTGACCATGGCTGATCATTCACAATCAGTAACTCGTGCCTGCCTTCTCCCCATATCCCTTGATTCTGCTAGCCCCTAGAGCTCTATCTAACTCCCTTTTAAATTCATCCAGTGACTTGGCCTCCACTGCCCACTGTGGCAGAGAATTCCAAAAATTCACAACTCTGGGTGAAAAAGTTTTTTCTTATCTCAGTTTTAAATGGCCTCCCCTTTATTCTTGGACTGTGGCCCCTGGTTCTAGACTCCCCCGTCATTGGGAACATTTTTCCTGCATCCAGCTTGTCCAGTCCTTTTATAATTTTACATGTTTCTATAAGATACCCTCTCATCCTTCTAAATTCCAGTGAATACAAGCCCAATCTTTCCAATCTTTCCTTATATGACAGTCCCAACATCCCAAGGATTAGCCTAGTGAACCTACGCTGCACTGCCTCAATGGCAAGGATGTCCTTTCTCAAATTAGCTTTCTTCACTGCCTGCTGTACCTGCATGTTTACTTTCAGTGTACAATGATGCCAAAGTGGATAACCTCACATTTATCTACATTATACTGCATCTGCCATGCATCTGCCCACTCACTCAACCTGTCCAAGTCACCCTGCAACCTCCTAGCATCCCCTTCGCAGTTCACACTGCCACCCAGCTTCGTGTCATCTGCAAATTTGCTATTGTTACTTTTAATCCCATCATCTAAATCATTAATATACATTGTTAATAGTTGCGGCCCCAGCACCAAGCCTTGTGGCACTCCACTCGCCACTGACAGGGACCCGTTTATTCCTACTTTTTGTTTCCTGTCTGCCAACCAATTCTCTTTCCATGTCAATATCCTAGCCCCAGTACCATGTGCTTAATTTTGCCCACTAATCTCCTTATCAAAGGATTTCTTAAAGTCCAGATACACTACATCCACTGGCTTTCCTTCATCTATATTACTTGTCAAATCCTCAAAACATTTCAGATTAGTCAAGCAGGATTTCCCCTTCATAAATCCATGCTGACTTGGACCAATCCTTTTACTGCTATCCAAATGCGCCGTTATTGCTTCTTAAATAATTAACTCCAGCATCTTCCCCACCACCGATGTCAGGCTAACTGGTCTTTACATTACAATCGCTTCACTCTTTAAAACCTCTACTCCAACAGATCTGTACACTGTGGATGGCTTAATTGTAATCATTTATTGTCTTTCTGCTGACTGGTTCGCACGCAACAAAAAGTTTTTCACTGTACATACCATGCTGACCAAATGGCATAGTGGGCAAGTAAATTTGCCTGCATTTGCCCCATAGCCCTGAAACATCACCTCTCCATGTTCCCCAGAGATACTGCTTAACCCGCTGAGTTACTCCATCCCAACTCAAAATACTCTCTGTCCCATCCACAGATACTGTCGGATCTACTGAGTTTCTCCGTTTCTTTTTGCTTTTTACTGAACCTGATGGGTTTCGGGACTTCCTGAAGGGGATGCAAAAGGCACTTTATGTTTGCATGTCTCAAAAAAAAAGCAGAACACAATGTGCTTCCATCCACTGGCCCCTTGTGCACGAAAACATTTGCTCTTACAAACAACAAACACTAGAACAATGCATGTTACAGTAGAGGCACTGGCATCTGTTATCGCCAGGTGCAAACTGCTTTGCGGTTTCTTCACAAGGTTTTTCTACCACCTTCTCGACATCCTTCCAGTGGGGGCAGGGCCTGTGTGACTCTAGACATAATAGTGGTCTCTGCTTCAATCCAGTGCAAACCTGGCGAATTCAGTAACTCAATGAGTGAAGGTGGCACAATGGCACAACATTACAGACACTCCTTCACAGCACCAGTGTCCTGGGTTCGATCCTGGCTACGGAATTTGCACAACCTCCCTATGATCACGTGGGTTTTGTCTGGGTCCTCCGCATTTCCTTCCACATAAGCCATAGGAGCAGAAACATAGAAAATAGGTGCTCAAGGAGGCCATTCGGCCCTTCAAGCCAGCACCGCCATTCAATATGACCATGACTGATCATCCCAAACCAGAATCCCGTTCCTGCTTTTTCCCCATATCCCTTGATTCCATTAGCACTAAGAGCTAAATCTAACTCTCACTTGAATACATCCAGTAAATTGGCCTCCACTGCCTTCTGTGGCAGAGAATTCCACAGATTCACAGCTCTCTGGGTGAAGAAGTTTTTCCTCATCTCAGTCCTAAATGGCCTACCCCTTATTCTTAAACTGTAACCCTTGGTTCTAGACTCCAGAACTGGGAATTTTTTTCCTGCATCTATCCTGTCCAATCCTCTAAGAATCTTGTTTCTATAAGATCCCCTCTTATCATTCTAAATTCCAGCGAATACAAGCCCAGTCAACCCATTCTTTCATCATTCCATTGGCCATTCCATTCCATGAACTTCCATGCATTCGGCCAATTAAATCTACTCCGCCATTCAACAATGGCTGATCTATCTTTCTCTCTCAACCCCATTCTCCTGCATTCTTCCCATAACCGTTTACACCCTTCTTAATCAAGAATCTATCATATCTCTGCCTTAAAAATACACAATCACTTGGCCTCCATAGCCGTCTGTGGTAATGAATTCCACAGATTCACCACTCACCGACTACACAAATCGCTCCCCATCTCCTTCATAAAGGTAAGTTCCAAAGAGGTGCAAGTTTGTAGGTTAATTGGCCTCTGTAAATTGCCCCTAGTGCATAGGATGCAAAAGTCGGATAACTTAGAACTAGTTTGAATGGGTGATTGATGGTTGACGTGGACTCGGTGGGCCGAAGGGCCTGTTTCCATGCTGTATCTAAACTCGAAAAGGTGCTGCAACTTTTTGTATCAACTGTTGCAGGAAATGAATCATAGAACATACTTCGGCCCACAATGTTAATGACGAACATGATGCCAAGACCAACTCCTATCTGCCTGCACATAATCCATATCCCTCCATATCAATGCAAATATTCAAAAGCCTCTGAAATGCCACTATCGTATCTGCCTCCACCATTATTCCTGGCACTGCATTCCAAGTTTGTAAAACGTGCCCCACACATCTCCTTTAAACATTGCCCCTCTCATAAAGTCATACAGCGTGAAAACAGGCCCATCGACCCAACTTGTCCACACCATCCAAAATGTCCCATTTACACTAGTCCCATCTGCCTGCATTTGGTCCATGTACCTATCTAAATGCTTCTTAAACGTTGCAGTAGCACCTGCCCCGGCAGCTCGTTCCATATACAGTGTCTTGCAAAAGTTTTCATACCCCTTGAACTTTTCCACATTTTGTCACGTTACAACCACAAACGTAAATGTATTTTATGTGATAGACCAACACAAAGTGGTGCATAATTGTGAAGTGGAAGGAAAATGATACATGGTTTTCAAATATTTTTACAAATAAAAAACTGAAAAGTGTGGCGTGCAAAAGTATTCAGCCCCCGAGTCAATACTTTGTAGAACCACCTTTCGCTGCAATTACAGCTGCAAGTCTTTTGGGGTATGTCTCTACCAGCTTTGCACATCTAGAGACTGAAATTTTTGCCCATTCTCCTTTGCAAAATAGCTCAAGCTCAGTCAGATTGGATGGAGAGCGTCTGTGAACAGCAATTTTCAAGTCTTGCCAGAGATTCTCAATTGGATTTAGGTCTGGACTTTGACTGGGCCATTCTAACACATGAATATGCTTTGATCTAAACCATTCCATTGTAGCTTTGGCTGTATGCTTAGGGTCGTTGTCCTGCTGGAAGGTGAACCTCCGCCCCAGTCTCAAGTCTTTTGCAGACTCTAACAGGTTTTCTTCCAAGATTGCCCTGTATTTGGCTCCATCCATCTTCCCATCAACTCTGATCAGCTTCCCTGTCCCTGCTGAAGAAAAGCATCCCCACAGCATGATGCTGCCACCACCATGTTTCACAGTGGGGATGGTGTGTTCAGGGTGATGTGCAGTGTTAGTTTTCCGCCACACATAGCGTTTTGCATTTAGGCCAAAAACTTCAATTTTGGTCTCGTCTGACCAGAGCACCTTCCTCCACATGTTTGCTGTGTCCCCCACATGGCTTGTGGCAAACTGCAAACGGGACTTCTTATGGCTTTTTTTCAACAATGGCATTCTTCTTGACACACTTCCATAAAGGCCCGATTTGTGGAGTGCACGACTAATAGTTGTCCTGTGGACAGATTCTCCCACCTGAGCTGTGGATCTCTGCAGCTCCTCCAGAGTTACCATGGGCCTCTTGGCTGCTTCTCTGATCAATGCTCTCCTTGCCCGGCCTGTCAGTTTAGGTGGACGGCCATGTCTTGGTAGGTTTGCAGTTGTGCCATACTCTTTCCATTTTCGGATGATGGATTGAACAGTGCTCCGTGAGATGTTCAAAGCTTGGGATCTTTTTTTATAACCTAACCCTGCTTTAAACATCTCCACAACTTTATCCCTGACCTGTCTGGTGTGTTCCTTAGGCTTCATGATGCTGTTTGTTCACTAATGTTCTCTAACAAACCTCTGAGGCCTTCACAGAACAGCAGTATTTATACTGAGATTAGATTACACACAAGTGGACTCTATTTACTAATTAGGCGACTTCTGAAGGCAATTGGTTGCACTGGATTTTATTTAGGGGTATCAGAGTAAAGGGGGCTGAATACATTTGCACGCCACACTTTTCAGTTTTTTATTTGTAAAAAAATGTGAAAACCATGTATCATTTTCCTTCCACTTCACAATTATGCGCCACTTTGTGTTGGTCTATCACATAAAATCCCAATAAAATACATTTACGTTTGTGGTTGTAACGTGACAAAATGTGGAAAAGTTCAAGGGGTATCCTTGTTCACTGTATCCTGAAACCTTTGTACAAAAAAGATTCTTATTAAATCTTTCTCCCCCTCACTTTAAACGCATGCCCTCTGGTTCTCGGTTTGCCTACTTTAGGCAAGACTCTGTGCGTTTACTCAATCTGTCCGTCACAAATTTGTACACTGCTATAAGATCACTCCTTATCCTCCTGTGCTCCAAGGAATAGTCCTAACCTGCTCAACATCTCTCTATAGCTCACACCCTTGAGTCCTGGCAACATCCTTGTAAATCTTCTCTGCACCCTTTCCAGCTTGACATCTTTCCTATAACATGGTGCCCAAAACTGAACACAATATTCTACCCCACTAACTTCTTATATAACTGCAACATGACTTAACTCCTCCCCCTCCCCCCCTTCTCGCTATAAAGCTATGATCTCCCATTAACTTCACAAGCAAGGGCAGCTGGACTCCTAACCTCACTACCAGCGCACGCTGCACTCGGGACGGCTGCTATGGAGAGGAGACGGTTGCCCACCTCTTCGCAGAGTGTGGATTTGCAAAGAGGGTCTGGAGAAGTATGCAGGGATCACTGGCACGCTTTATCCCAAACAGCTCCGTCACAGAGGACTCTGTGATTTACGGACTATTCCCAGGGACACATTCAGAGACTGACATCGAGTGCGGCTGGAAGGTCATCAACTCGGTGAAAGACGCCCTTTGGTCTGCCCGAGTGTTGTTGACCACCCAGCAGAGCGAGATGTCCGTCAGGGAATGTTGCCGACTGGCCCGCTGCAGATTGCAGGAGTAGGTGTTGAGCAAGAACGGAACTCACTATCAAAACATGGAGGGGACGGGGGACACCATTTTTTGGCAGCCACGCACGCATGCGCACACTCACACACACGCGCGAGGTTTCGGAGTCTCAATGCAGCGCTAAAAACGGCGATTTTAAAATCTGGATCACAAAAACTTGGGGGTGATGTCCCCCACCTCTCAAAACATGGGGGGGGCATCTCCCCTCTGCCCCCCCCCCCCCCCCGGGTTTTCCGCTCCTGGTGTTGAGGGATGCACTGAAGCTCGGCACAGCCAACGCCAAGGCTCGGTGGGGGAGGACCACAGTCTAGGGTCCTTCCGCTGCTGGGCACAGGGGCAGGGTGGAGGAGACGCCCCTCAAAATAAGGGAAAGTATACCACGCCAGTGGGCCACATGAGTGGCAAGGGCGGGAGACAGATTCGTGAAATTTGAGCAATGTATATAGACTGTATTGAACAATTTGTATAGCATCCGAAAATGTCGGATGAATTTTTCGCACGGTTCATGTATTGTGTATATTTATTACCTGAATAAAGTCTATTTTGAAATAAAAAACAAAAAATCATTCAGAATGCAGATACTGCTTCCAAAGCTACAAGCTTGCTCTGCAAGTAAAGGAATCCAGCACAATTTGATAAGACAATGGTGCAACACAGCTGCTGGCTGCCTCATGGCTCCAGCCCCCTGGGCTTAATCCTGCTTTCCAGTGCTGACTGTGTGGAGTTTGCAAGCTCTTCCTCCAAATGCACGAGTTTCTTCCCATATGGTGAATGGGAGTGGTAAATCTGTGGAATTCATTGCCACAGTCGGCAGTCGAGGACAGGTCTTCGGGTATTTTTAAATGCAGAGATTGATCGGTGCTTGATTAGTACGGGTGTCAGGGGTTATGGGGAGAAGGCAGGAGAATGTGGTTAAGGGATAGATCAGCTATGACTGAATGGTGGAGTAGACTCGATAGACCAAATGGCCTAATTCTGCTCTTATAACATAAACACATTACAAATATGCATGATTTAAAAGGTTAATAGGTCTGCAAACAGCCCCAAATGTGTAGACGATCAGTAGAATCGGAGGAAACAGGAATGTGGGAATTACTGTAAACGGGTACTTGTTGGTCAGCATGGACTTTGTGGACTGTTTTCGTCCATTAAGTAACTTGGGCTAGCAAAAGTGGACTGGGGGTTAAAGAAGGCTTTCAACAACCAGAAGAGGAAAGAGGATAGGACAGGTTAGTAGGGATATGGCTCAATCACGGGCAGTTGGGACTAGTCGTGTAGCTGGGACATGTTGGCCAGTGTGGTCAGGTTGGGCCGAAGGGCCTGTTTCCACACTGTATCATTCTGTAAACTGAGAGACAACTTTTTTCACACAGAGGGAGGTCGGTGTTTAGAAAAAGCTGCCAGAGGAGGTAGTTGAGGCAGGTGCTATAACAATATTTAAAAATAGATTTGGACAGATACATGGAGGGATAGGAAAGATTTAGAGGCCAAATGTGGGGAGGTGGGACTTGCCTAAATGGGACATTTTTGCCAGCTAGGGCAAGTTGGGCTGAAAGGCCTGTTTTTTCGTGTTGTATGACTCTAATACTAATGGTGGTGGTTGCAGCAAATACCCACGCCGCATTAGAGACGCTGTACCTGAAGCTGGTTCATGTACTTGCTCGGTTCTGCGGTCCCCATCGCCGCCGCACGGCTGCAGCCGGCTCCCGTGTCGGTAGTTGAGCGGCTCCTTGAGTTGGAAAGCGCCGGTGGAGGCGGCGCGGAGCAGGGAGGCTGGAATCAGGCGAGAGCGCACAATCTCCATTGCTGGGCCCAGTAATACGGCCCACTGTAGGGGGAAGGCGCGGCGGTAGAAAGCAAAGATACTAGTATCTTTGGTAGAAAGGGGGGGGGAGAGAGAAAATGCAAAGGGCAGCTTGCAAATATGTTGAAAACAAGGCGAGCAAAATGCAACGCAGCAGAATCTGTTTCACTTTGGGGGTTTTTTTGTCCAGCGAGAGCGAGCAGATACGTTAAAAGAAAATGTAATCGATTAACTGCTGTTAAATGGACTTTGGATTAACACTCAAACTAAGGCTCCGCTGTAGGATCTTTGGCAAAAACCGTTCCTTGCACCCCTGATTGGAGTGTTTGCAGGAACGTCGAGTGTCTGTGCATTGCTCAATGCTGCAGCCACGCAGTCTGGAGCTGATTGAGTAACACGCTTGTAAATCAAATCTAGAGCCCGCCCTGTTGTAAAGGGACGGAGACAAAGTTTAAAAGCAAAATAAAACCAACGATTCAATCATACTTTTTTGTCGCATGTACCTAGCTACCAGTGAAATGATTTGTCTTTACATACAACCCATGCAGTAGGCGTCACGTTTCTGGTGACAAAAGTTACAAAGTTCACCGAACAGTCCTATCTTCTAAGGTACACAAAATTGCTGGGGAAACTCAGCGGGTGCAGCAGCATCTATGGAGCGAAGGAAATAGGCGACGTTTCGGGCCGAAACCCTTCTTCAGACTGCCCGAGGAACTGCTGGTAGAACTATATCAGAAAACATAGAACAGCACAACAAGGGAACATGCCTTAGATATTTGTGTCACAAGGAACTGCAGACGCTGGTTAAAACTGAAGATAGACACAAAATGCTGGCGTCTCAGCAGGGGACAGGCAGTCTAGGTCTGAATAAAGGTCGAGACCCAAAACGTCACCCATTCCTTCTCTCCAGAGATGCAGCCTGTCCCACTGAGTTACTCCAACACTTTGTGCCTGTTCTTAGGCCTTAGATATTAATGGAATAAAGAGATGTGGGATTAGTGCACACTCTCTGCACCTTCCCATTTGCTCTACCTATTGTACTTGACTTATTGACTTGATTGTATTGCTATACAGTATTATCTGAAGATGGACACAACGTGCTGGAGTAACTCAGCGGGTCAGGCAGCATCTCTGGGTGATATTTCGAGTCAGAACCCTTCCTCTGAAATCATTATCTGACCCTAGTATTATCTGATTTGATTGGATAGCACACAAACTATTTTCACTGTACATCGGTACACATGACAATAATAAACCTAAAGTTAATTAAACATTTAAATATACATTTCAAATCTAATGTTCGGTGTTAAAATACATTAATGAACTTTTCAGATACGAGATGTTGCAGATTTAATTTAGTTTAGAGATACAGTGTGGAAACAGGCCTTTTGGCCCACACCGGTCGATGAACCCGTACACTAGTTCGATGGTATCCTAGTTTTGCAACCTGTACACTAGGGGCAATTTACAGAAGCCAATTAATCTACATAACCTGCATGCCTTTGGAATGTGGGAAGAAAGCTGAGCACGTGGTGAAAACTCACATGGTCATAAGGAGAGCGTACAAACTCCATACAGACAGCAATCGTAGTCAGGATCGAACACGAGTCTGTAGCGCTGTAAGGCAGCAACTCCACCGCTGTGCCACCCGATGATGCCGAGGTCTGGAGCAAAAGCTCTTGGAGGAACCCAGTGGGTCAGACACTATGAAGGGAATGGAGAGTCAATGTTTTGGATTAAGACTTCTCTGGATTGAGTGTGGATGGGAGATAACCAGTTTAAAGAGGGGGGGGGGGTAGTGATTGGATAGAGATGTGGGAGGAGTTGAAAACACAGTGGGGAGTATTGCAGGATTTGTGTAAATGATGGTTGACATGGATTCAATGGGCCGAATGGCCTGTTTCATGATGTGCGACTAATTTTTCTTTTACCCTACTTACTGCTGCCATCAATCATAGAAACTTGTAAAACATTACTGATTGTACTCAGGTTTGTTATTTTTCTTACTCATCTTCAAGATGTGGGTGTTGCCAGCAAAACCAGCATTTATTGATGCCTTGGACCACAGCAAGTCACTTGGTGCAAGTACTCTACAGTGCTGGTGGTTAGGGAATCTTAGGAATTAGATCCATGAAGCTCGCTGCCCACTACAGATACATAAAACCCAACAGCTAGACACAAGGAATCCGATACTGTTTTACTAAAAAATACATTGCTGGAGTAACTCAGTGGGTCTGGCGGCATCTCTGGAGGACTATCACCATGTTTAAGAAACATTTAGACAGGTACATGGATAGGATAAGTTTAGAGGGATATGGGCCAAACGCTGGCAGGTGAGACTATTGTAGATGGGACATGTTGGTCAGTGTGTGCAAGTTGGGCCGAAGGGCCTGTTTCCAAGGCGTATGACTATGACATTGGCAGGCAATGTTTTGAAACACCTGGGTTTATGGAGACACAAGATACTGCATTACCCCTGCTAGTGTTACACATTTGAACTTGGAAAATCTTTTAAATTATTTTAAGCAATCTGTTCCAATGAATCCTGTTTCCATTTCTTTCCATTTGTTTAATTTTAATAGCTATAATGTCAGCTGAGGTTTCTAGTACCTGAAATACAGTTACAAAGGAGAATAATATTTTTAATAGGCTGCTAAGTGTGGCCCTCTAACATTCAGACCGACTACCTCCAACACGCCTCTAAGATCAGTTAAACAGAGCTTCCATTATGTGGTGCTGAAGGCATATCTCCTTCTTGGTTCAATAGGACTCACTGATGGAAAAGTGGGATTCTTGGCAGAATATATCTGTCATTTGTAAAATCAAACATACTTCTAATTTTGGTTGCGGGGTACACCATCCTCACACCCTAAACCATATAAATACACAATCAGAAATTTCCCCTTGCATGCCTGTGAGAATCTCAAGTATATTCTGAATATATTCGAGTATATTCAACATCAGTCAACACTTTACAAGAATGTTCACAGGAATCATTTTCCCAGGAATGTTCCCAGGAATCGTGGGTGTTTAATGGCACTGGGCCCAAACTCACTGGAGTTTAGGATGAGGTGGGACCTCATAGAAACTTACCGAATAGTTAAAGGCCTGGATAGAGTGGATGTGGAGAGGATGTTTCTACTAGCGGGACTGTCTAGGACCAGAGGCCATAGGCTTAAAATAAAAGTACGTACCTTTAGAAAAGAGATTGGGAAGAATTTCTATAGTCAAAGGGTGGTGAATCTGTGGAACCCATTGCCCCATTCGGCTGTGGAGCCCAAGTCATTGGCTATTTTTAAGGTGCAAATTGACAGATTCTTGATTAGTAAGGGTCTGTGGTTATTGAGAGTAGGCAGGAGAATGGGGTTGAGAGGGAACGATAGATCAGCCATGATTGAATGGTGGAGTAGACTTAATGGGCCAAATGGGCTAATTCTGCTCCTATAATTTATGAACTTTGTTTTGGTCACCCTGCTACAGGCAATATATTGTTAAGATGGAAAGAGTGAGGAGATTTACAAGGATGCTGGCAGGACTTAAGGCCTAAGTTACAGGGAGAGGATGGGCATGCCAGGACTTTACTTCTTGGAGCACAGGGAGGTGCAATTTTATTGAGATGTACAAGTTCATGAGGGGAATTGAAAGGGTAGATCCATTGTCTTATACCCAGAGTGGGGGCATCAACAAACAAATGACATTGGTTTAAGGCAAGAAGTGAAAGATTTAACAGGAACTCGTGGGGCAACTTTTTCCACACAATGGGCGGTGGGTATATGGAACGTGCTGCCAGAGGACATAGCTGAGGCAGGTAACATAACATAATTTAATAGACATTTGGATAGGTATGTGCGTGGGAAATATTTAGAGGGATGTGGGCCAAACACAGGCAGATGGGACTAGTGTAGCTAGGGTATTTTGATCAACATGTGCAAGTTAGGACGAAAACCATGTTTTCATGCTGTATAACTATGGCATATGACAATGACGGGTATCAGAGGTCATGGGAAGAAGGCAGGCCAATGAGGTTAGGAGGGAGAGATCGACCTGCCATGATTGAATGACAGAGTAGACGATGGGCCGAATGGCTTAATTCTGCTCCTACCACTTATGACTCTCATCCCCTCCAAACTCATCGCCACGCTCCAAGGCACAGGACTTTATATCTCCTGTTGTAACTGGATCCTTGACTTCGCCCCATCAGCAGACCTCAATCAGTTCAGATCGGTAACATCTTCACCGCACTGACCATCAAAGGTGCACCTCAAGGCTGTGTGCTGAGCCCCCTGTTCTGTTCTTTCCACACCCATGTCTGTGTAGCTATGCAGAGCTCCAATGCCATTTATAAATTTGCCAAGGTCATCATTGTTGTTGGCCAAATTGGTGATGAGTCAGCGTAGAGGAGATAGAACTCCTGGTTGACTGGTGCCACAACAATGACCTCTCGCTCAATGTCAACAAAATCAAGGAAGGGGAAGTCGGGAGACTATGTGCCAATTTTCATGAGTGGGTCGCCAATGTACGAGTTAGCAACTTCAAATTCCCGGGTGTTACCTGCTCAGTTGACCTGTAATAGATTTAATCACAAAGACGGTATATGCCAGTGCCTCTACTCTCTTAGAAGTTTAAAGATATTTGGCATGTCACCAAATACTCAACTGAACTTGCACAATTGCACTGAACAAAGTATACGGACTGGTTGCAATTCCAATGCAATAGGAACACCAAAGGTTGCAGAGAATAGTGGACAATCCGATCCATCACAGAATTAGTCTTCCCCACCATCAAGGTGAACACAAGATGCTGTTTCGAGAAGGCAACATCTATCATCAAGGATTGCCACCATTTGAGACATGCACTCTTCACACTGCTACCATCAGAGGAGACACAGAAGCCTAGTCACATACATTTGAGATGCACCAGATTAAGTAAGAATAATGCCAACTTTGCAACTGACACATGATATGTTTAGCCTCTTACTTATACATGTGGAAACTAGGAAAACATTCCATCCATTAGAACAAATGTCCATCATCTTGATAACCAATATTTATTATCAGTGTCCCAACCTGAACATCACCTGTCCATTCCCTCCTCAGATGCAAAGTTTCTCCAGCACTTTGTTTTGCTTTATTTGAAAGATACTAATCTCTCAATATTCACCCACATCGTACGTAGGCCATTTCCATTTATTTTTATTTTCTCGTTTCCATTACCTTCCTCCCACCATAGTTAGAGATCACAAGCTGGTTAAATTGTGAATTGTATTGTGAGGGAAAACTTACTTCTTGTTTTGTTGTTACTATACCGAAGAAAGTGACCACAGCTGGAATTTTAACATTGATACTTTTATTAATTCCTGAAAAAAAAAATCTTCTATTGCACAGCTCCATACATCAATGTATTGTTTCAGATAAAAGACAAGGTTTTGTTGAAGTTGTGCATTTTACTGAATCCTTATGCCTTAGAATTTTTTTTTCTACCTTAAACATAATCTGCCTCACAATGCAAACAACTTTCAGATAGCAAACTGTGTATGTGACCTTCCAATGTTTCCAATCCGTCATAAAACTTAAAGTTTACACAGCAGCATTTCAATATCTTAGCATCTAAGAGATATTTCACTTATTACTGGAAAAAAAAGTTAAAATTGCATTTTTAGCTCTAAACAAAAATCGGAACTATAGTTGTAGAAACAAAGAACTGCAGATGCTGGTTTGTACCAAAGATAGACACAAAGGGATGAGTCACGTTTTGGGTTAGGACCAGAGATGCTGCCTGACCCTGTTGAGTTACTTCAGCTCTTTGTGTCTATCTATACCGATAGTTGATATTCAATACCATCTTACAATTCCATCATGAGAATTTGCTTGTTTGAGGTGGGGGTCCCAGGAATCCTCCAGCCTGTTTGGTAGCAGCACGGGAAGGAGCCAGACCCAGCAGTTTCTGTATATTCTGAGAAGCAAAAAAGGAAAATAATAAACCCACAAATTAAGCTAATCTATAAAATATTGCAAAGTGACCATTTGTATCTACCAGCTCAGTTTTTACAGCGTCTTTGTCTGTGAAAGTTACAAGTTCCATGTCAACGGCTTCACTAGGTTGGTACGACACTGCATTACACACAAGGGCCGATGCACCATTGCAGCTTTTTCAGTAGAGATGCTAAACGAGGACTTCATATGCCCTTTTTTGGGAACATCAAATATTCGTTGGTCATACTTGGAAGACCAGGAAAGTTCTGCCTCACTTCCAAGGCAATATTATTTCCCAATAAACACCACTAAATAAAGACTCATTATCGTACAGCTATTTATGGTATCTAGCTTTGATGCATCTAATTTTGTGCAAATTGGCTGCCACATATACAGCACCACAATGATACGCTTCAAAATGCATGTTGGACAGACTAAAATTGGATAAGCTGATATAAATTTACACATTTTTTGTTTTAAAACATTTATGCATGTCAAATACTAAATAGTTATAAAGCAATAAGCTTCAAGCTATAACGCAAGGCACATTTTTTTCAAAAGCTATGTAAAATGTAGTCATCCTCGGTTTGAGAGTCTAAAGTAGTTTCCTCAAGGCACCAGAAATGCTCGGTAACAAGGTAAGCAACATTTAGACATTTTCCCCCTGCTGTTCCAAGGTGCTGAAGAGTACTTAAGTGCCTTTAAAACTTTTGAAATATAAAAACAAAATTGAACAAACCAAGTCATACCGTCAGCGAGTACACGCACAAATATCTCCACTCAATAGCACAAAATCGAAAACAAAAAGGAGCAAAATGAGCACTAAATTTTTACTTAAGCTTTTGAAATGTAAAATACTGAAAATACTACAAACATTAAAATGGTCTAAAAGCATGTAATATTTAAGTGAAACTGTTGTACTATGAGAACGCAGAAATTATTTAGAAAGACCATGAAATGAAGTACCGTATTTCCTGACAATGAAGATGCTATTTTTAACCCGAAAATAAGGCCCGAAAATGTACCTGCGTCTTGGAGGCCGAAGTTAGATTGTTAGCCAAGAAAGAGACTTGGCTATCCCTCAGTACAACGGCTGTAAAACGACAGCACCGCTGGGGGGTGGGGGAGGGGGGAGGGGAAAGAGTTCCTTTCACAGTGTGTGGGGAGTTTGGCCCGGGTCAGGCTCGGGTGGCTGCGAGCAGCCGCCAGGACCGGACAGCGGAACTGCAGCTAGACCCGGGAGCTTGCAGGCGACCTACAGCTGGTCCCGGGGAAGCAAGGAATCTGGGAACTGCAGCCACTCCCGGGACACACAGGTGATCTGGAAACTGCAGAAATCTAATTGAAAAACACGTGAAAACTATGTATTATTAGTATGTATTATTACTGATTTATGTATTATTAGTATGTAATATTACTAATTACTAATTTACTTAGTATGTATTATTACCTTCATTTATTAACTATGGCGATAGATGTGGCCCTATATCTGGGCCACATCTATCGCCATCCGCTCACAAACATGGGTCCTGGTTCTTATGCAAAAAAGGTGGCTGACCCCTGGACTAAACCAAACCCTTGATCCTGTCCCGCCAGCCTTTTTTCAAAATTTAGCAACTCAAAATGGGGGTGTGTCTCCGACGCAGGCACGTCTTCATTGCCGGGAAATACGGTATAACGTTTAACAATTTAAGTTAGTTGTAAATGGGCAAATTCAGAGAAAATGTTGACAGTTAATTTCCAAATGACAATCCCTTATATGGAAGCAATGTGGTCAAATGTTACACATGATTTTATCTACACAGGAGGGTGCCACAGACTAGCATTACATTCATTTTCAATTAATGATTTATTCTAAATTCAGGTAATTATTTTCCTTGCAGTTAGATTTTTATCACAAGTTAATCATTGGCAAAATGGTCTTTCAAACTCAGAAATAGCTTTAAAAAAAAATCAACTTTGCTCTATGTAAAACTGAGTTTAGTTAAGTTTAAGTTTCTTTATTTATATAGCAAAACTGAGTTTAGAGATTAATACCTAGTCAAGTTTTACTTTCCTACACGCTTGGCTGGATGCGAATGTGGACTTTAATTCCTATATTTATTTTCATTGCTTCTGTGTAACATCCACTCCTACAGCCAACAATGCTTACCTGTCGGATTGACATTGTACATAAAATGTACAAGAAAATGAAAGAGCAGTCGGTGTAATCTTCTCCAAGGAGGTTGCGATGGGACAGTCCTTGGATGTATGACAAGGGAACAAACGGGAGCTTTGCAACCACTCGGCCATCAAATCTAGAGGAAAACAATTAGTTTATACAAGATCATAAAAGCTGGAAGTTATAGTTAATGCACATAAAGTGATAAATAAATTACGAGCTAATATTTACTGTTATCATTTAGCAATTTCTGAAAAAAAGAGGACAATATGCATAAATCTGAAAGCAAAATCATGGCAAGAAAGTAATATTGGTAGATTTAATCTTAGGAGACCACTTCATTAAACGAGACCCCAGAGATCTACAATTATTGGCTATAATTAATCCCTTATCAGCTGCATTACTGTGTGCATAAAATAAAAAGATTGAAGAACATACGACTAAAATACATTAGATTGGTATTTCTGTTGAGAAGAACTGAAGACAAATAAAACCTCTGAGAAACACGAGGTAAATCACCTGAAATATCTCTGCCAAAAGCTCCAGTAAAGAAATAAAGCCAGCAGTGATGCTACAATGTATCAATTAATGACTAACTCAGTTAGGACACAGAATGCTGGGAGCAACTCAACAGGTCAGGCAACATCTCTGGAGAACATAGATAGGTGACCTTTTGGGTCAAGAAGGGTCCCGACACAAAAGATAACCTATCCATATTCTCCAGGAATCAGCCTGACCCACTGAGTTACTCCAGCACTTTGCTTCTTTTATAGACCAGCATCTCCAGTTCCTGTTTCTAGCCTGCCAGCTAGCTTAAGCACACACTGTGGACCTCAACTGGCCAACGGAACTGCATTGTTCCCATTTCAACAGTGTCATTTAACATAACTCTGATTGTTCTATGTCAGTGATTGCCTGGAATCCATTTTACATTGTCAGGGACTCAAACATGTGCAAGGATAAGTATGACGTTATCAGATAAGATTCTGAAGCTCAGAAAACGTCAGACGTGCTGACAATAAACTCAATTGGAATGCCATGTTGTGCGAATTGGTAAACAATTTCCAAAATGATTCAGATAAATTCAATTTCAGATTACTAAGCAGCTGAAAGAGCAGCACTATTAAAGATTCAAGAGGTCAATTCCAAGAACAGGTAAATTAAAGACAAAATCTTCTCCACTCAAACTTATTCTACTAAATTATTCTACTTGGGGCAAATTTTGATTGTTTTCTCTGGAATGCTGGAGGTTGCAGGAAGACCTGATAAAAGTATACAAAATTATGAGAGGTATAGATAGGGTGGACAATTAGACCGTTGCTCCCCAGGATGGAAAAATCAAATACTAGAGGGCATAGCATTAAGGTGAGAGGGACAAAGTTTAAAGGAGATATGTAGGGCAGGTATTTTTCTAAACTTTTATTTATTTATTTTAAACGCACAACTGCCAGGATGCACATTGCCAGAGTTGGTGGTTGAGACAGGTACAATAATGGCATTTAAGGCATTGGATAGGCATATGAATACATAGGGAATTGAGGGATGTGGATAATGTGCAGATAGATAAGAGATGGTCTCAGCAACATGTTCGGCACAGACATTGTAGGCCGATGGGACTGTTCTTGTGCTGCACTATGTTCTATGTCATTCTCTTTTAAAATAAGAGCATTCTAAAATAGGTTTTAAAATGCATGATTGTGGCAACTTATGCACTTGTCCACAGAAAAAAAACTATGGGACACAGAGCGCATTCACAAGAACATTTGCTGAAAGAGCCACATCATATTTAGTTTAGAGATGCAGCGCGGAAACAAGCCCTTCAGCCCACTGAGTTCGCACCAACCAGCAATGAAACCAAGCCAATTAGCCTATAAACCTGTACGTCTTTGGAGTGTGGGAGGAAACCGGAGATCCACCCACGCAGGTCGATGAGAACATACAAATTCCTTACAGACAAGCACGCATAGTCATGATCGTACCCGGGTCTCAGGCACTGTAAGGCAGTAACTCTACTGCTGTGCCAGTGTGCCGCCCCTATGCATCTATACCTATTCCTCTGTAGAAAATTGCTAGTTATGTCCACCCTCCCTAGTAAATTCCTGCACATTGAATCTTGGAAGTCAGAAACAAGCTGGGGTCAGAAGAGAGCACATCTTTCCACTTGCTCCAGCCGGGGCATACAGCAGGACTGTCAACTTTACCCAGCCATAGTACAACCCCATTTATTTGGATGAGGTCAAATCTTAAAATGATAAGCAAATTGTTTATTTTTCTAAAAATTCCTCACCTCTAGGCACTTCCATCTTTTCTAAAAATAATTTAATATTTAATTATTGATGTCAATTTGAAATATCCATAACTTACCGAGATATTTAAAATGATTCGCAGGTCTTTTCCCACAGAACCTACGACTGGAGTCTGGTCACCACATGAAGCCTGCTCTGCATTAAGGACTGTCACAGACAGACAACTGGTCAGTCGTCTGCATGTGGGTGAATACCTCATATGCCAAGTTTGAGCCGTGGCAGAGATTTGGCACCACCTGACCACATACGTTCTACAATCAATGCAACACGTGGCTGGCAATCATAATTATTCATTACCCATTCATTTGTCCTGAAGCATTAATTACCCTAAAAACTCACTGTGCAACAATATGTACGTTCCCCAACAGGAAGTGGCTACTGACATATAATGTCATTTAAAGTAATTGACTGGAATGTTCAACTAATGTAAACATTTGGATGTTGTGACTTATCCCTAAATAACAAGTGTGATTTTTCTTCTGTAGTTATACAGAACATTAAATTATAAAGGAATTCAAAACCAACAAAACATCAAGGCAAATATTAGTTCTCAAATGGGTAGATATAATTCCAGTTTTAATACATTACCTTCAAACATGGTTTAAAAATATCGTCTCACAAGAATTCAAACAGTCAAAAGAACATCACAGCAAAAGTAAATTAAGACAAACAATCCTGAACAAAAGGGATTATCCTAAAATGCCAGCTTATGGAGGAATTTCTCATTCTAAAAGACTACTGAGGAAAGAGGGCACTCAAGTACTGATTCTTGACCGCTCCAGTTTTAATTTAATTTTCAAACTTGTGCACAAGTAAAGGTAGCGTTTATTGCCCAACCCTAATTGAACTTAAGATGGTGATTAGCTGCCAACGTGAATCATTACATCACCCCTGGGGAGGGTGGAGTGCTAACAGGTAGAGTTTCAGGATTTATATCCTGCGACATAAATAAGGACAACATGTTTCCAAGTCAGAACAGTGCGCAACTTGAAGTGGACCTACAGATGGGATGAAGAAGGGTCTCGACCCAAAACGTCGCCCATTCCTCATCTCCAGAGATGCTGCCTCACCCTCTGAGTTACTCCAGCATTTTGTGTCTACCTACAGATGGTGGTGTTCCTCTCCCTTGTCCTCCTTGGTCTTTGGAAGTGTCGTTAGAAAATATAGCGCTAATGGCCGCAGTTCATTTTGAAGATGACATACCAGCAAACATAGAGGGAGGAATGAAAGTTTAGGTTGGTTGATGATGCCAGTCAAGCAGACAGACTTTGTCTGAATGGTGCTGAACTCCTTGAGAGCTGTTGCCACTGCCCTCATCTAGACAAGTGAAAAGTATTCCATCACTCTCCTCACTTATGTCTTGTGGATGGTGGAAAGGCCTTGGGCTGTCAGGAGGCAAGTCACTCGCTACAGGGTAACCAGCCTCTGATCACCTCTTGTAGCCGGGATATTTATAAGTTTCTGGTCAATGGTGGCCCACGGGGCAATGGTAATGCTACTGAAAGTCAAGGGTGCTTCAGGTTGGAAATCAGAAAATACAGATAAACTCAGCTGGTCAGGTAGCATTTGTGGAAAGAGACAGTTAATGTTTCAGATCTGAGGCTATTCATCAGTATTGATTTGATTTATTTTCGCTGAGAAGTTGCAAATTGAATTGAATGTGAAATCATCAGCAAACATTCCAAGCTCTGTCCTGTCATGGAAGGAAGGTTATCTTCTTCTTGCGTATGGCGTGCACAGCCTAAAGTTGTAGAAACCAAAACATCACATCTACTTGTGCACGTCGGGTTGATTGCATTAGTCGAAACAGGGTGGACCACGTGAAGGTTGCAATCTCCCACAGGAAGGTTATGAATGTAACAGTTGAAAATAGCTGGTTCTAGGAAACTACACTGAAGAACTCCTGCAGAGATGTGAAAATCAAAAAAACTATAAATGCTAGAAATCTGAATAAATAATAGAAAATACTTTAAAAACCAAAGCACGTCAAGCAATATTTTGGAATGAGAAACAGTTAAAGTTAAAGTCAGATCAAAGACCCTTCTTCATCAGAACCGAGTTTTGTGACAATTTGTTGCAAAATAACCACTGAAATTATAAAAGTTCAAAGGTACCTGGCAACATATTTCTGACAATGAACATAAGAATATTGCAGAAACTGTGCCTCAAATATGACAACTACTTCACACTAAATAATTTTGAGAATAAAATCCTGTTAACAGCTAAACTTAATCATACTGATTTGTACTCATCCATAATTCAATATTGTACACCAACCCAAAGTTTTTCCAGTCAAGAAAAGAGCGTTACTTCTTATAATAACAAGGAACTGCAGATGCTGATTTACACCATAGACAAAAATTGCCAGAGTAACTCAGCAGGACAGGCAGCAATTTTAGGGAACATGGATATATGATGTTTCAGGTCGGAACTGAACGAAAATTTCCAAAAAAGGGTCCCGACCTGAAACGACACCTATCCATTTTCTCCAGAAATGTTGTCCGACCCACTGATTGACTCCAGCATTTTGTGTCTACTAGAATTACACATTGACACCCATGGAAGAAGTTTTACGGTTCGGTAAACGAAAAACAGGAGCTGAAAGGAAGGTCTATTCTGTGCAATAATTAACAAAGCATGATTGTTACCGGCAAATTCAGAACCCGCAGCATCCTACAATATGCAGTGCCAGACATCTGTTTTCCATCCATGAATCCAATTACAAGATATTTGTGTAAGAAGGAATTGCAGACGCTGGTTTAGGCTGAAGATAAGACACAAAAAGCTGGAGTAACTCAGCGGGACAGGCAGCATCTCTGGAGCAAAGGAATGGGTGACGTTTCGGGTCAAGACCCTTCTTCAGACTGGTTAGGGATAAGGGAAACGAGAGATAGATGGTGATGTGGAGAGATAAAGAATAATGAATTAAAAATATGCAAAAAATTAACGATGATAAAGGAAACAGGCCATTGTAAGCTGTTTGTAGGGTGAAAATGAGAAGCTAGTGCAACGGGTTGGGGAGTGATAGTGCCAGGGCAACCTAAAGTGAGATATTTGACATTAGATAATGTCACAATATATTTTAGAAGGACCAATTCAAGATTATAAGAATTATTTGCCAAAGATCCAGCACATTACTAGACTAAGTGGGACCCGTTGGGTCCCATGTTCAAACGGGAGGGCTGGTCTCTCGACGCAATATTCCACCTCTCCGCCGGTGGGGGGGGGGGGGGGCTTTCTGGAGAGCTGGTATGGGTGTTGTTGGCTGCAGGGACTACTGGTCTCCAGAGGGCTAGTATGGACATTGTGGGCCAAATGGATTCTTGGGGTGGCAGCTCAGTCCCTCAAGCCTAATGTGCTGGCAGCTCGTTCACGGCTGGTGGGCTGGCAGTTGACTCACGGCTATTCCTTGAAATTCGATTTCAAGCAGGGTGCAAGGCCACCAAATTCAAGTGCAGTTTCTTGCCTCTTCGAGCAGGGTGCAAGGCCACCAAATTAAAGTGCAGTTTCATACCATTCAAGGAGGGTGCAAGGCCACCAAATTCAAATGCAGTTTCATACCATTTCATGCAGGGTGCAACGAGCCATTAGCAGTGCATGTTTAACTTCACCAACCTAAAGAGCCATTAGCAGTGTATTTTTAACTTCACCAACCCAAAGAGCCATTAGCAGTGCATTTTTACTTCAACCCAACCATATTTTCATTTTCAAATCACATTAAGGGCACTCACAGTTGAGTAGACATGTGTTCAGTGTTATTCAGAGCTCAGAGAGACATGAACCTCTGGCTTCCTCCATCTTGCAGAGACTGAGTGAGGCACACTACTTCCTGGTTTATAGTCCCTCCCCCTCCCCCGCCCTTCAGCAGGGGCAGCAGAGAGAATGGCAAATTATTTTAAAACATTAATATCTCTCTGATTTTCCATCGATGGAAAAAATCCTCCGGTCCTGGAAGGGGGAGGGGGGCTCTGAGCGAGGTGGCCAAAAGTGACGGCCGTAGGTGGCGCCGTTCTCTCGGAAATCGCAGCACTGCGAGCCAAAAGCGGTCAAGATCAGACTTGTAGTAATATAAGATAGATTTCACATCTTAAATGAAGAAAGGTCCAAAGTAACAAAGGAACACTCACATGGAATTAAACATGCCCATCAAAGCCGTGAAACAGAATCCAATAGCAAACATTGACTTCATTCGCACCTGGCACAAGAAAAATGAAAATTGTTAATGAACAATTAATTTCTGAAGAACAGCCGTATATCGGGTTGGAGACTATTTCCACCTTGGTCAGATTAGTTAAATTTGTTCCATATGGAATTTAAGAACTTTCAAACTCCGTACAGGCAGCACACATAGTCAGGGTCGATCCTTAGTGTTTGGCGCTATAAGGCACTAGCTCGACTGCAACGCCACCGTGCCACCCTACAAGTAGTCCCCACTTTACAAGTAACCCACATACCGTGCCTAGATTCACATTAGGCTTTTACATGGAAGGTGATTCATGCTAAATTACAATTTAAAAACGCAACATCACAAAGAACATTTCCTGTGATTTTTCACATTATGACTCATGATATATCTTCCAGTATCGGGGAAGCAGAAGTAACCAACTAAAATGTACAAATTAGCAGAACTGTTCTGAAGGATTTTCTCTAAAAGGAAACCATTGCATTTTGATGTTTGCAATATGAAGTACTTTGAAAGAGAATTCAACTTACCATTGAAAGATCCCGGTTATTATTTTTCAATTTTTCTTCTTGTCGCTCTGAAAACAATGTTAAAAAATAAGCTTATATAGGTTCTTGTAAATTAATATTTGGCTCCATATCATATATCAGCATGTTTTTCTTTTTATCATGTATTTGAACACGGTGGATGGCTCGATTGTAATTGTGTATTGTCTTTCCGCTGACTGGTTTGCACACGACAAAAGCTTCTCACTGTACCACAATTCCAGTAAATGTACCAAATAAATCTTTCTGCGACATTCTCCGGTATTTAAAAAGCCACAACCACCCACTCCCTCCCCCCCAACAAACAAAATCCCGTGTGAAATTATGATAACGAGCGTCTTGCTCTGAACTTAAGAATCACTTCAGCTCGCCCTATTGTCAAAACTTTACTCTTGGTTTCCTGTTTCCTTTATATCTTCTTTTAACAATTTGTCTTATCGCCATCTTCGTTCAAATTACAGAACATACACAATTGGCTAGATAGTGGACTAATAAACTGTGGACGTTATTCCCCAAAAACAAACCTATAAATTATGTTTTCCATAACAGATTCATGCTTCAAAAATCAGCTCTACCTTGGTATCAGAATTAACAGTCAACACTCAACATTTCCTGACCCCATGGCTTTATGAAAGTCTATCTCAAAAAAATCTCAAAGAAAACAAATCTGACCATTGTCACCAGGCTATCTGGCCATGCCATTATTGTTGACTGGAGCCTTTAGAAAAAAAACTAACAATTCCAAATTCCACGCCGTTGCAAAAGGAAAAAGAACAGACTGTGGAGGAAATAAAAACAGATTTCAAAAACTGGAGAAGTGAAATGGGCCAAGGCTATCCAGAGAAAAACGAGTAAGGATTGTGCATTTGTTGTTCTGTACTATTTCACAATTGCTATACTCCTAAGATTGTCAAGTTGTAGCATCACACAAAGAGATCAATCATGGGGCAGATGTCTCACCGTAGAACCAGCAGACCCACATATTTGCTATCTTTTACACATTTACGTGGGCAGAAGCCAAGATTTCTGTGCATTCACTCTACTCCAGATCACCTGAAGCCATCTGTATTGTGCAGCACAGACATCCTTAGACCAAATCTTACGTGCAATGCAACCCCACTGAAACAATTGTGAAGAAACAGCTGGCCATTGAATAATAAGCAGACGTCTAATTTGAAATCATTCAAATCATTCTCATTTCAGAGTTTCTCTACAACTCAATAAATGGATTCATCAGAAACATCATGATACAGAGGCAGAAAAAAAATCGTATTATAAAAAAAAGGAAAGACGGGGGTTCGGGGCTAGAGTTTCAGATTCATAATGACATAATTTCCCTGCAGGATTTTCCATAATAAAGGTCTTTTTAATAGCTATTATATTTATTACTACAGGCTAAAAATACCAGAGTGTAAAGTGCACTCAAGCACCTATGTTTAAAATCATTTCACTTATTTTCTGAAGTCTGACGAAGGGTTCCGACCCGATGCATCACCTACTCCTTTTCTCTAGAGATCCAATGAGTTACTCCAGAATTTTGTGTCTATCTTACTTTATTTTAAGTTTGTTATTAATCACACTAGGTACTTCTTTGTGTATACCAATTAACATTCACAAACATTCAAACTCAATGATGGTTTTGCCACCAGCTCCTCATCACTGTCAAAGTCTTTCCGGAAGGATATCCTGTCACTTATGCTCTGCAAAGGCCTGTGTTGGTTTCTGCCAGTCAGCTGGGATGCAGCCACTAGAGAAGACTGCAACCAAGACCTTGCTAGAAAAAACAAGCTGACAAGCATCAAGTTGAGGTAGCTTGGCGGTCAGAAGATCCTGTCCATTATATTTACTAAACCCAAAAGGTAGCCTTGAGTTTATGTGAAAGGCACTCATTGCTAATATATTATAGGGGAATTCCATCAAAGTAAATAATGTCATGTAACACGCTGCTGATAATTACCTATCTTCTTCTTTTGTTGCTTCCCTGCAGATTCCGTAATGGATTCTTTCTTCTTTTCTACTGTTAAAAGGGAAAAGTAATGAGAAACCAAATTAGTCAAATATCCCCATTGCTCTCGCACTTTACACCATTCACAACTTTTCCCAAATACAAAGCAGTCCATGGGAGTGTTCAGCTGAATCTGTGCAGAGTCAATCATTGTCATGCAGGATCAACAATTGATAGATACTATTTATGTTGCACATGCTAAACTGAGGAGTTGTCTTCCCATCACTTTCAAAGAAACACCTGTTGAGCAACCGGGAGATCAGGTAGGTTTAGGTGGACTGAACGGATGTGTTCAGAGAAACGATCGCCGACCCTGCGCTCAGTCTTGCCGATATACAGGAGTCCACACCTGGAACAGCGGATACAGTACATGAGGCTGGAGGAGGTGCAAGTGAACCTCTGCCTCACCAGAAAAGACTGCTGAATAGACACCTGAAAAGCAGAACTGGTCCTTACCCTTAACTTCTCCTTAGACTCCTCCCACTTCCTCCAAATCCAAGGCGTAGCTGTGGGCACTCGCATGGGCCCCAGCTATGCCTGCCTCTTTGTAGGGTACATTGAACAATCATGTTTTAGGTGTACACTGGCCCTATCCACGAACTCTACCTCTGCTACATTGAGGACTGCATTGTTGCTACTTCCTGCACCCATGCTGAACTCACTGACTTAATCAACTTCACGACTAATTTCCGTCCTTCACTCAAATTCACTTAGACCATCTCCGACAACTCCCCACCGTTTTTAGATCTCACACTCTCCATCACAGGAGACAGACTATCGACTGACATCTATTATAAACGCGCTCTCCATCTTAGCCAACCTGATCGCCCGGTTGCTCAGCACTTCAACTCCCCCTCTCATTTCCACTCTGATCTTTCTGTCCTGGGCCTCCTCCACTGCAAGAGTGAGGCCCAGCGCAAATTGGAGGAACAGCACCTCATATTTCGCTTGGTATACAAAAATGCTGGAGAAACTCAGCGGGTGAGGCAGCATCTATGGAGCGAAGGAAATAGGCAACAACACCTTTTGCTTGGGTTGCTTACACCCCAGCGGTATGAACATTGACTTCTCTAACTTCAAGTAGCCCTTGCTTTCCCTCTCTCTCCATCCCCTCCCCCTTCCCGTTCTCCGACCAGTCTTAATGTCTCCGACTACATTTTATCTCTATACCGCAGACTCCTCTGACATCAGTCCGAAGAAGGATCTCGACCCGAAATGTCACCCATTCCTTCTTTCCAGAGATGCTGCCTGGGCTGCTGTGTTACTCCAGCATTATGTGTCTATCTGCAATTAGGTAGGTTGGAAAATCAGGACTGTACCCCAGTGTATGAATACAGAAGGGAAGACACTATTTCCAAGTTTGGTGGTTTGCACTTTCAAGCTTCTGCCCCGCAGGAGCAGCAGATACAGAAGCTTGATGAATATCCCAGTGAGTGAATAACCTTTCAAGGACCAGCACACTGCAATTGTGAACAACTTATAGGATGAATTGTACCAATTCTGTTCAATAACACTCGTGATGTCAGTCCAGGAAACTTGGAGCAACAATGGTGTGAGAATACAATCAGCATACCAAGTTATTCATATTTGGAGCCTTCAAGACAGAACATCCCTCTATTATAATTACATCAACATTACAGACTTCCCTACCCAAATCTAGGGAGAGGTTAGAATCATCACTTGCTCAGAGTAAAATAAAATTAGCCAAGACCAACTAGAATGAAAGAGTGGTGCAGATAGAAGTGGGGAGGAGAGTTGACAGTAAATTTGAGAGAATAAAATAAGATTAATGTAGGCTTGGAGTAAATGGGTGCCTGAGAAATGAAGCTTATTTCTCTTGCCAACTTTACATATTTATGATGCTAAAATATATTAGATCTGATGTAAATGCAAAAGTAACTGAAGGCAGAAACTAAATAAAAATGCTGGAGGAACTCGGTGGGTCAGCAACATCAGTAGAAGGGAATGGAGAGAAAATTTCTCAGGTCAGCAACTTTCCTCAAGATTGGACAGATGACTTCTGACCATTTCCCTATACAGATGTTATCTGACCCACTGAGGTCTTCCAGCTGTTTGCTTATTGCTCAAGATTCCAACATCTGCAGCCTCGTTTTCTTAGAAATGCAGAAATGTCAATGCATTAGAATATTGGCACTTAATTTATTCAACCTGCTTCACGTAGAGCCACACTTATGATGATAGCGAATAAAAAGACGAGGAAGCAGTTTTCACATTTTATCTTACTTAAGTAGATGCTGCGAAGTATCAGCATTCAATTTATTTGCTTACATCTGCAAGCGCAAACCCATTGAATATGCAATGCACAACTAAGCTATCTTGGAGGCACAAAGCAAAGATAGACACGAAAAGCTGGATCAACTCAGCGAGTCAGGCAGCATCTCTGGGAAAATGGAATAGGTGATGTTTCTGGTCGAAACCCTTCTTCAGACATCAGCCCTTCTTAGCACAAAGCAAAGATTGCCAATAAGGTTACAGCAGAGAAAAGGCTGGAGGTGCGAGATTCAGGAAATTATTAATCCTTCACTCAAAAACTTGCCATAAATTTATGAAATCTATTTACGAGTCAATATGTACAAAGCAAATCCCATCCGGATACATGGAGCATCTTAATTAGTCTCCCATTCCATAGGCTTCTCTGACTTTCACTGTTCCAACCTACTCCTTTTGTCCAAAGATTCTGCCCGATCCAGTTACTCCAACATTTTATGTCTATCTTCGGTGTAAACAGACATCTGCAGTTCCTTCCTACACAAAACCAAACACAAGCTGAAGGAAAAGCATCTCATTTTCCAAATGGCCATAACAATTGTCAAGACTCAATACCGATTTCATCTAGTTCAGTTGCTATGCCTCTCACACAATGTCGTCGCGCCCCCCCCCCCCCCCCCCCCCCCCCCTTAGAATTTTTCATTGTGTAGCATATTTGAAACCTAACTAGTTTTTTTGAGAAAAGATCACCAATCTATAAAATTCACTCCGTTTTCACTCTGCAGACACCATTTGAATTGCTGGGAATTTCCAGCATTCTCTTTTATCTCCAATTTTTAGGAACTGTGCAGGTTGTGCACATTGCAATTATTCAACTTATGGATACCCCTACATACGATCAAGCTCCCATAACTTTACTAAATTCAAAAGCCTGAAGAACCTATGTTCATACGTTTATTATCAAGAACAGCAGAACTAGTTTCCTCTTCCTCTCCACTAGTAAATGTTCTCTTTTGGTCGATCATACATGCTGTTCATTACATGCCATTCATTACAATACTGTAGAGGTGTGGTTACCATAATGGAATGATTTTTGCTTATTTTTCTACCTTCTGCAAAAGCACACTGGGTACCTGGGGAAGGTCTATGGTGATCTGTTCAAGTTCTCCACCTCTGTCATTCATCTCCGATTTACATCACTTTCTAACAGATCCACTGCAATCAATGACCATCACCACCTCTTTCAACCACCAGCACCACAATTATTTGCATCACAATCTGGAGAGATTACCCAATTACAGACTTTAACCACTCCCCCCTCGCTCACTTCTATGCAATTTAAAACATTGTCTTCTAACTGTTCCCAGCTCTCAATAAAGGTCAACTTTAAACATCAACTGTTTCTCTCCCCAACAAATACTGCCTTTGCTGAGTATTTCCAGCATTTTCTATTTTTATTTCCCATTTAATACTTACACTTCTTGCTCTGTTTTTCCACCTCGGCCTTTAGACGTTTATATTTATCAGTTCTGTACACCAGTACCCATGTGATACCTGTTAATAAAAAAGGAACAATTTTATCCCTTTCTGTGGGGCACATCAAGCACTATTCAAAACCAGTGTAAACCGAAGACCCAATAATAAGCAACAGGAAGTAATTCATTTTGCTGTACAAAATAATTTACAGAATCACTGTATTTTGGAGCAGTGGAGGCTATTGGTTCATTCAAGTTGCCAAAATGTTTCCAAAGCTTCAGTGAATAGCTCTGATATCAAGCACAGAAATCCTCACATTTGCTTTATCCAACTACTTATCCATTTACAGAAGAAACAATTCTCTTAATACCCTTGCCACTGGCATAACATTGTGCATGGTTAAAATCAAAAGACACAAAATGCTGGAGTAAATCAGGAGGTCAGGCAACATAGCTGGAGACGGGGAAAGGTGAAGTTTCAAATCAGGACCCTTCTTCAAACTGATTGTAGTTGGGGGGGGGTGAAGCAAAACTGGGAGAGAGGAAGGACAAAGAGTAATAGGTAGACACGGGTGAGGGTAGTTTTGATAAGCATATGATTGTAACAAAGGCCAGAAATTAAAACCAAAGGTGTGAGATGAAAGGATTAAAGGGGTGGGAGATTGCAACCTTCACTTGGTCCACCCTGTTACAACAAATGCAATCAACCTGGCGTGCACAAACAGAAGATCAAACAGAACAAGGTGTTCAAGAAGGAACTGCAGATGCTGGAAAATCGAAGGTACACAAAAATGCTGGAGAAACTCAGCGGGTGCAGCAGCATCTATGGAGCGAAGGAAATAGGCGACGTTTCGGGCCGAAACCCTTCTTCAGACTGATAGGGGGTGGGGGGGGGGGGAGAAGGAAGGAAAAAGGGAGGAGGAGGAGCCCGAGGGCGGGGGGATGGGAGGAGACAGCTCGAGGGTTAAGGAAGGAGAGGAGACAGCAAGGGCTAGCAAAACTGGGAGAATTCAACGTTCATGCCATCCAATTTCCGGTGTTGCTCACTCTGGCAATGGAGGAGACCCAGGACAGAGGTCAGATTGGGAATGGGAGGGGGAGTTGAAGTGCTGAGCCACCGGGAGTTCAGGTAGGTTATTGCGGACTGAGCGGAGGTGTTCGGCGAAACGATCGCCCAACCTCCGCTTAACGATCGCCCAACCTCCGAACAAGTTGTGTACGCAAGAAGAAGAAAGGATTAAAGAGTTGCAAATTGTGAAGCTACTGGAAGGAAGTTATATGCTCCTGCTTCACTTTTGATTACCCTGCTTCAGGAGATCTTTTCCAAACCCCTCCTTCGGCTCTGATAAATGGTCATTAACATAATTTCCTTTTGCATCTATAATATTAACTTCTTGGAATGCACAATTCAGAAATCCTCATCTTTGATATCATATGCCCAGCTACCCCATAGGCTCTGATTACCTGAGTTCAAATATGGGCAGCTAAACGAAAGGTTGCTAAGTGATAATTTGAGCTTTTAATAGGAGATTCTAAATTTGAATATGGAAGATAGGCATTTATTGATGAAGTCATATTTGCTTCTTGTCTAGGTGAGAGAATCGGCCACGGAGTAATAATGCAATTGATGGAAATATTTGTAAAAGCTCAAATTATCACTCAGCAACTTAACCTTTTCATTTAAAGTTAGGATAATTGCACAGCGGATGAGGGCTTATTAAATTAAACGTTGCAATCTGTTTTTTTCTTGCACTTCAGCTAAAATGCCATTAAAAAAACAACTAAAAAAACAGACAAGAAACAGCCATCCCACCTTTTCACCCAAATGTTTCATATTTTCCTCTTTTAAATGTCTCATTTAAAAAGTCACATTTAAATGGGTGACAACATTCTGGGAAGGCAACTTTATTTCATTTCTTCATATATCCTAGATATTCTATTTATAGTGTTACTATTGAAAAGTACATAATAGATCATGTCACTGTAATTTAAATGCTTAAGCTTTGGAAGAATTTCTAGGTAGGCACATGATATGCATTGAATGGAGGGATGTGGATCGCATCCAGGCAGAGGAAGTTAATTTAGCATCATGTGGGCAGAACGACTATACGTTCTGTGCGAAACTATGATTGGCTTTGCCTTAGGACTAATAACAAGAACTTCAGCATTATTATAAAAATTAAAGTAATAATGAATTTGTTCCACACTAGTTTAATTGCATTCCCAATTTCACCCAATCCGAAACATCTGTCCATTTATCTCAGCAAATGTTGCCTAATCCGCTGATTGTCTCGAGCACTTTGTTCTTTCCTCATAATTCCAGCATCTGCAGACTCTTGTGCAGGGGCCTCCAAACTTTTCAGCATGAGGGCCACATTATGCGCATCCCTCTGCAATTGGATCCTCGACTTCCTCATCCAGACCAGTCTGTTCGAATTGGTGGAAACACTTCATCCTCAGTAACAATGAGTATGGGAGCACCTCAAGGCAGCGTGCTCAGCCCCCTGCTTTACTCACTCTATATCCATGACTGCGTAGACGGACATAGTGGGAACTCCATCATCAAGTTCGCCGACGACACCACTGTTGTTGGACGAATCACAGATGGGGACGAGTCAGAGTATAGAAGTGAGATCGACCGACTGACCAGATGGTGCCAGCACAACAACCTGCCTCTCAATATCAGTAAGACCAAGTAACTGTTTGTGGACTTTGGTAGGGCAAGGATGAGGACCCACAATCTTGTTCACATCAATGGTGGAGAGGGTCAAAAACTTTAAATTCCTGGGCGTGCATTTTTTCGAAGATCTTTCCTGGACCCTGCACACCGATGCAATTATAAAGAAGGCACATCAGCGACACTACTTCCTGAGAAGATTACGGAGATTTGGCATGTCGAAGAGGATTCTCCTAAACTTCTACAGGTGCACAGTAGAGAGCATTCTGACTGGTTGCATCGTGGCCTGGTTCAGCAACTTGAACGTCCAGGAGCGAAAAAGACTACAAAAAGTTGTGACCACTGCCCTTTCCATCACCGGCTTTGACCCCCTCCCCACCGTCTAAAGTAGTCGTTGCCTCACAGAGGTATGTTGTACCAAAAATGGACAAACGTCTACAAGCAAATCGCTTCAAATTTGGAATGCTCAGGCTTCAAAAATTTATAAAACTCAATCAGATTTCCTTCTTTATGCTTGTGTCAGTCCGTCATCTGCCTGAAGATCATCTGAAACTGACTTGGGAGATTTTCAACATTACAATCGAATGGATTTTGAAAGAGCCTGATTTCATTTGCTTTGGCAACAAGGTCAGAAAATAGCTCCTGAAATTGTTTCTTAAATCCTAAAATTACTTCATTTGCAAATAAGGAAGGAAATTCTTCTTCACTTTCTTCATTAAATTCTTCACAACATGGGAAAAGAGCCAAATATGAACTTTCAACTGGCCTTCAAGTAGCATCAGTTTTGCTCTGAACACCTTGACATGAGCAAAAAAGTCACAGATCAAATTTGTTTCCACTTGAAGCTTCAAATTCAATTGATTCATATGGCTTGCTACATCTGCAAAGAATTGTGAATAGAAGAAAATAAGCTGTGGCTATGATTGGCAGAGAAGGAATGGAGGAGAGTGTGGTTCTACTAAAGTGGACAACACGAGAGACATTGAAGGGAGATCTCATTTCATATGCTGTAGGCAGCCTGTGAACACTGAGGTGGGGTTGATCACCTTATCACAATATTAAAGATGTCATTAGTGATTTGGTTCAAAGGTATGGCAGAAACCTAATTAGAAAGATACAAACCTAAAATTTAAGGTCAAAGCACCAAATGTAGGAAGAACTCAGTGGGTGAGGCAGAATCTGTGGAGGAAAGGTCAGGTGATGAGAGAGGGATATAGGTGAACCGGGTTGGAGGGGAGGGGAATGAGGGGGATAAAAGGGGAATGAGGGACTCAGGTTCATCTCACCTTTATTCCTCCTTTTGCCTCTCCCCTGTCCTCTTCAATTACTTGTCTTAATGACTACAGGCCTGTCGCACTGACCTCTGTAGTCATGAAGACACTTGAAAGGCTTGTGCTGGCCAAGCTGAAAAATATCACAAACTCCCTGCTGGACCCTCTGCAGTTTGCATATCGGGCCAATAGATCTGTGGATGATGCAGTCAACCTGGGCCTGCACTTCATCCTGCAGCACCTAGGCCGCCAGGGGACCTATGCGAGGATCCTCTTTGTTGATTTTAGCTCTGCATTCAACACCATTGTGCCAGAGCTACTACACTCCAAACTTTCCGAGTTGACTGTGCCTGAACCCCTCTGTCAGTAGGTCACCAACTTCCTGACAGACAGGAAGCAGCATGTGAGGCTGGGAAAGCACATCTCGGAGCCGCAAACACTCAGCATAGGAGCACCGCAAGGCTGCGTACTCTCTCCTCTCCTCTACTCTCTCTACACCAACGACTGCACCTCCACAGACCCCTTTGTCAAGCTTCTCAAGTTTGCGGACGACACAACCCTGATTGGACTGATCCAGGATGGGGAGGAATCTGCCTACAGACAGAGAGTGTCACAGCTGGAGTCCTGGTGCCGTAGCAACAACCTAGAGCTCAATGCTCTTAAGACAGTGGACAGTGGAGACTCCCCCTCCCCTCACCATCAACAACACCACAGTCACATCTGTGGAGTCTTTTAAGTTCCTGGGAACCATCATCTCCAAGGACCTTAAGTGGGGGACTACCTTCGACTCCAGTCAAAAAGGCACAACAGAGGATGTACTTCCTGCGGCAGCTGAGGAAGCACAATCTGCCACAGGCAATGATGGTCCCATTCTACACGGCCATCGTAGAGTCTGTTCTCACCTTCTCTCATGGTCTGGTTTGGATCAGCCACCAAGCACGACACCTGGAGGCTGCAGCGAATCGTCCGATCCGCAGAGAAAATTATTGGCTGCCATCTTCCCTCCATTAATGAACTGTACACTGCAAGGGCCAGGAAGCCAGCGGGCAAGATCATCTCTGGCCCCTCTCACCCTGGCCACAAACTCTTTGAATCACTTCCCTCTGGAAGGCGACGCCGGACTGTCAAAGCTGCCACAGCCAGACATAAAAACAGTTTTTATCCACGAGTAGTTGCTCTACTCAAAAGCCAAAAACGTGTAGCCTCCCTTTGATCTGGTATTTTGTTGGTTCACATGCTTGATCAATGGTGTTTTATCAATAATGTTTTATTATTATTAATGTTTAGTGGTTTCTGAGTCATTTGTAACTGTCACTGTATGTCATGTTGTTACTTGTGGGCATAGCACCAAGGTAAATTCCATGTATGTGAATACTTGGCCAATAAACTTACTTACTTATATACCTCTCTAGCTTTACATTTCACACCTCGTTTCCTTATCTGACATTACTCCCGAATAGTCTACCAGGGACTATACTGGGAGTTAGGACTGCACCGATCAGCGATCCCCTAGAAAACCGAGCTGGATCCAGTGCCTCCCCCGCACGCCGGCTGCAAGGCTGGGCCGACACGTCTGGCCGCCCCCGGACAGGGACGGGGACAGCCCAGCAGCAACTCAACCGCACCCGTAGCACCGGAGACCTGGGTCCCAACCTAACGCAGCAGCACGATCCCGCTCACTCACCAGATGAAATGAAAGTCTGATATCAGCAGATCAGCAATGTTTATGGTGAGTGCCCGATGACCTGGGCATGCGCAGTCGGAATACCGAACTCGCTTACAGCCCGCCGCATGGGACGTGTTAAGAGCTTGCTGTGGGCCGGATAAAATCTCGTGGCGGGCCGAATGTGGCCTGCAGGCCATAGTTTGGAGACCCCTTCTCTTGTGCAACAATTAAATCTGTGTTTGCTGCAGCTTTACAAACACATAAGTTATGACAACAAAAAACTCTTTACTCTTTTCCCTGAGTGCTCGCACAAAGTCAAGAATGCCTTGCTTCTCCTTCATCCAGGGTTTTGTTTTAGTTATGAATATGGACAGAGAGGGCCCACGTGTTAAAATGCTCAATTGGGGCAAGGCCAACTTTGAGGATATGAGAGAAAGTCTCGCTCAAGTTGATTGGTTGTTTGAGGGGAAAGAAACATCATCCAAGTGGGATGTTTTTAAAAGTGTACTGACTAGAGCTCAGGATATGCACGTCCCTGTTAGAAGGGCAAAGCAGGCAAATGTAAGGAAGCTTGGCTGATGAGGGAAATTGGGGATAGACACAAAATGCTGGAGTAACTCAGCGGGACAGGCAGCATCTCTGGAAGAAGGAATGGGTGATGTTTCGAGTCGAGACCCTTCTTCAGAGGGAAATTGAGGCATTGGTCAAGAATAAGAAGGAGGCATGGGACAGGTATAGGCAGCTGGGATCAAGTGTATCCCTGGAGGAGTTTCAGGAACTAAGGAGCAAAGTAAAAAAGGAAATCAGATGGGCATAAAAAGGCCAGAGGATAGTTCTGCCAGATAGCATTAAGGCCAATCCCAGGAGATTTTATAAATGCATAAGGGGAGATAACAGGAGAACTAGAGAACTGGAGGCACAGGAGATGGGCAAGGTCCTCAATGAGTATTTTGCCTCTGTATTTACCGAGGAGAAAGACGGGACGGAGGAACTAGGGGCAGTCAATGGAAGTGTCTTGAGAGCAGTCAGTGTTACGGTCGAAGAGGTGCTGAAGGTACTATCGTGTATGAAGGTAGACAAATTTCCAGGGTATGATCAGATATATCCGAGGACATTGTGGGAAACTAGAGGAAACTGTGGGAACCTTGGTTGAAATTTACAAGTCGTCTTTAAATACATGAGGTGCCAGAAGACTGGAGGTTGGCAAATGTTGTACTTCTATTCAAGAAGGGCTGCAGGGAAAATGCTGAGAACCCTAGTAGGCCAGTGAGCTTAACATCTGTAGTTGGAAAGTTACTAGAGTATGCTGAGGGATAGGATATCCAGGCATTTAGACGAACAAGGGCTGATTAGGGATAGTCAGCATGGCTTAGTAGGTGGGAGATCGTGACTCATAAATCTGATTTGAGTTTTTTGAAGACGTGACCAAGAAGGGCGATGAGGGCAGAGCTGTAGATGTTGTGTATATATAGACTTCAGCAAAGCATTCAATAAGGTTCTGCATGGTAGGCTGCTCTGGAAGGTTAGATCGCATGAATAGCTGAATGGATAGAAAATTGGCTTCATGGAAGGAAGCAGAGGGTGATGGTGGAACGTTGCTGCTTGGACTGGAGCCTTTGACTAGTGTGTGCCTCAGGGTTCAACGCTGGGCCTGATACTGTTTGTCATCAATTTGAATGAACATACACGTCAAGATTAGCAAGTTTGCAGATCATACAAAAGTGGGTGAAAACACCCTCTCACCCAAAGATCTTTGACCGGAGCTCGGCTCTATGATCTTTGCTCTTAACGTCCACTCTATCTTGGCTTTTCACAATGTGGTAAGTTTCAATGATTTCACCCCTCATGCAGCCATCAAATGCTCCTCATAGGTTCACCCAGTCATCCCCAGGATGATTCTCATAAACCTCACACCCTCCCTCAAATATGGGGCCTAAAACTGCTCAAAATATTTCAAAGCCAAAAGGATACAGGCCACACACAGGAAAGTGGGACGAGTGTAGCTGGGGCATGTTGGCTGGTTGTGGGTAGGTTGGGCCAAAGGGCCTGTATCACTCTATGATGGGCTCACTAGGAGAGGGGTGGTTATATTATTAGAAAAGGAGCTTTCTTTTTGCTGTTTTCACCGAGGTTCCACATGCTCTAAAAGACATGGAGACAAACGTCTATTCTCCCATTCTCCATTTAGAGCAATCCGCGACTGGGATTCCCACAAGTCAATGCGTATGGTCCATTTTTTTTTAAAGGACATTCTGAAAGCAAACGTTTATGCATTTTCTCTCTCCATATCGCTTTCCGTAGCTGAGCTCCGAGTATAGAGTGTTCATTTCAGGAGTTTGGTTTCAGGAAAGCAAATGATGTAGCCCAGTGAAATTAGAGCCTCAATGCTAGCCTGGGAGAGAACGCTGACGTTGAAAGCTTTTATCCTCGGTAGGAAGGCCCTTAATAGTATAGTACTGAGTATCCCCACCTGTCATATGGGAGATTGGGGTTCAATTCCCCACCGGGGAGGATATTTGAGGGCGGCACAGCTGGTAAAGCTGCTGCATCACATTGCCAGAGACCTGGGTTCAATCCTGACCATGGGTAGTTTGTGGAGTTTGCATGTTTCCCCTGTGACCCCACGGGTTTCCTCTGAGTGCTCTCAGTTTCCTCCCACATCGCAAAGACTTGGGGGTTTGTAGGTTAAATGGCCTCTGTAAATTGTCCCGTGCATAGGGGGTAAATGCAAAAGTAGGATAACATAGAACTAGTGTGAACGGATAATCGATGGTCAGCTTAGACTTGTGGACCGAAGGGCCTGTCTCCAGGCAGTATCACGTAATCACTCAAAGGTAGACACAAAATGATGGAGTAACTCAGTGGAACAGGCAGCATCTCTGGAGAAAAGGAACAGGTGACATTTCGGGTCGAGACCCTTCTTCAGAACTTCATCTCGACCGGAAACGTCATTCATTCCTTCTCTCCAGAGATGCTGCCTGTCCCGCCGAGTTACTCCAGCATTGTGTCTACCTTCGATTTAAACCAGCATCTACAGTTCTTTCCTGCACATGTAATCACTCAATCCTGCCAATGCGATTGGAGAAATTTGCCTTAAGAGCACTGATCTATCTCTTACGTAAGGCAAGGGGTATAGAAAGGTAAAAAAACACATACCTTCAGATTCAGGACAATTTCTTCCCAACTATTATCTAGCAACTGAACAGTAATAATAATAATAATAATAAATTTTATTTATGGGCGCCTTTCAAGAGTCTCAAGGACACCTTACAAAAATTTAGCAGGTAGAGGAAAAATATGTAAGGGGAATGAAATAAATAGTAGAGACATGACTAGTACACAAAGTAAAGACAGAATTCAATACAAAACACAATATGAGGCAATTAATGCACAGATGAAAAGGGAGGGGGACATGGGGCTAAGGATAGGCAGAGGTGAAGAGATGGGTCTTGAGGCGGGACTGGAAGATGGTGAGGGACACGGAATTGCGGATCGGTTGGGGGAGGGAGTTCCAGAGCCTGGGAGCTGCCCTGGAGAAGGCTCTGTCCCCAAAACTGCAGAGGTTGGACTTGTGGACGGAGAGGAGACCGGCTGATGTGGATCTGAGGGACCGTGAGGGTTGGTAGGGGGAGAGGAGGTCAGTGAGATATGGGGGGGGCCAGATGGTGGAGGGCTTTGTAGGTGAGGATTAGGATTTTGTAGGTGATCCGGTGGGAGATGGGAAGCCAGTGAAGTTGTTTGAGGACTGGAGTGATGTGATGCCAGGATTTGGTGTGGGTGATGAGTCGGGCGGCTGCGTTCTGAACCAGTTGGAGTCGGTTGATGTAGGTGGAGCTGATGCCAAGGAGAAGTGAGTTGCAATAGTCCAGTCGGGAGGAGATGAAGGCATGGATGAGTCTTTCAGCAGCGGGAGGTGCTCTCTGGCAAGTCCTCTCACCAGCTAGAGTGCAATCCTTACCTCCCATCTATCTCGTTGGAGACCATTGAACTATGTTTAATCAGACTTCAATGTTATATCTTACACTGAATGTAATGTGCCCTTTATTTGTACATTGTGGACAGCCTGATTGTAATCGTGTATAGGGGGGGTTACACACAAGGTCACTGGGTCATAGGGCTTGACGCACGGAGCCGCACAATCCATCTGGAGGACATACGTAACTTCCGGTATATGTTATTAATGCTAGAAACGCGTACTTTCCTACTTGTTAAAAACCGCCAAAATGTTAAATTTTTGCGCTGAAAAAAATTGTGGGAGTCGGGGTAAGTGTGAGGGATATGTACCCAACTTCAGAATTCCAAAAGTGAAGCGAAATGAAGGTAAAGAGAAGCGAGAGCTGAAGGGACAACAGCAGCTAAAGTGCTTGGTAAACATTGGCTGTGCATATATCGGAATTGAAAACATTGTGAATTATCGCGTTTGCTCACTGCATTTCATCAAGTAAGGCATTATTTGTGTTTTTTCTTGATTCCTTTGGTATCTAAAAAGTCTCAGAAGTGATAAATCTGGCTGTAAAATTTTCTTCAGATGCGTTTTCATTTTGTATGTAAAAACCCACGAGAACCATGGGCGATTAAAAAAATTTACAGCCAGATTTATCACTTCTGAAACTTTTTAGATGCCAAAGGAATCAAGAAAAAACACAAATAATGCCTTAGTTGGTGAAATGCAGTGAGCAAACGGTCAATGTTCGCCAAGCACTCTGTCTGTTGTTGTCCCTTCAGCTCTCGCTTCTATCTAACGTCATTTCTCCTCACTTTTGGAATTCTGAAGTTGGCTAAATGTCTCACAAGCTTATCCTGATTTCCATAATTATTTACAGCGCAAAATTTGACAATTTCGGTGGGTTTTAACGGGCCCGCTACGCTGGAAACAATGGTAAGTGCCTACCTGCAGTTCATCGCGTGTAATCCACTTGGAGTAGCGTAGCAACAGTACGGGTTATGGGTCGTGACCCGACTGCCGTGAAACCTCCCTATAGTCACTAACTAGAGAGCGGTGCTGGCCTACCTCATTGGAGACCCTCTCTCAGACCTTCTGGCTATCTTTATCAGACCTTATCTTACACTAACCATTATTCCTTTTATCCTGTATTTGTACACTATGGACGGCTCGATTGTAATCACGTATACCGGGACGACGACGGGCCCAGGCTCCCCCACCCCCTTATCTAAACTCCTCTCACCTTCGGCCAGGAGCGCGGTGCAGACGGAGATGAAGACGATGAGGATGGTGTCGGCGCACATGGTGCTCATGGCTACGGCCGGCCGACCGGCCGGGAGCGGGGACTCCAGGAATGAGGAGCGAGGAGCGGGGACTGAAGAGCGAGGAGTGGGCTCGAGCTCGGGCTCCGTGTCGTCGCCTCACACCTCACACCAGCGCGGGCGCCACCAACCAACGGCCGAGCGCGCAGCGACTCATGGGAGCCGGAGCCGGGCGATAAATCAAGCTCATTTCCCCGCACTTTTTTTTACATTGGACACCAAACCGTGCATTCCCGTGAAGACAGGGGAAAAAAACACGGATGATTTTTGGTGAGGGTGAGCGGCCGGTTGACATGTTTCTCTCTCTCTCTCTCTCACCGTGGTGACGGCGCGCGCGCGCGCGCTCGAGCGGACGGACGGCAGCGATGGCGGCGGCGGCAGCAGCAGCGTCCTCTGTGTCACCCTCATCTGTTTGGGTAATTCAAGCACGAATCCCTGCGAATAGTCAGCGGGCCAGGCAGTGTTGTTGACGAGGGAATAACAGTCAGCGATTCGGGTCGACTGACCCCCTCCCCCCTCCCGAGCCACAAGACATAAAGAGAAGAATTAGGCCATTCAATCGTGGCTGAACTATCTTTCCCTCTCAACCCCATTCTCCCTGTGACGCCCTTATTCGTCAAGAATATTAAAAAAAAGACGCAACGTGCTGGAGTAACTCAGTGAGTCGGGCAGCTTCTCTGGAGAACATGGATAGGTGATGTTTCAGGTCTAGTAGACCCTTCTCAATCTACGCGTTAAAAATAACCCAAATTACTTGGCCTCCACAGCTGTCTGTGGCAATGAATGCACAGATTCACCACCCTCTAACTAAATAAATTCCTCCTCATGTCCAGTCTAAAGGTACGTCCTTTTATTCTGAGACTACACCCACTGGTACTACACTCCCCCACCACTGAAAACACCCCCTCAACCAAAGATCTTAAAGCGGAGTGATGTTTGCTCTCAACGTCCACCCTATCTTGGCCTTTCACAATATGGTAAGTTTCAATGATTTCACCCCTCATGCGGCCATCAAATGCTCCTCATAGGTTCACCGAGTCATCCCCAGGATGATTTTCATAAACCTCACACCCTCCCACAAAAACTACTCAAAATATTTCAAAGCCAAAGATCAATGGGTTTAACTTGGCTTTCATCAAGGCCACTCAGCTGATGGTTTAAGTTTGTTATTGTAACATGTCCCAAGGTACAATGAAAAGCTTTATTCTTCATGCTATCCAAACAGATCAGATAATACTATACATGAATACAATCATGTCAAATACAAATACAAAAGGAAAAGTGAGTGAAATATGCAGAGTGAAATAATTTCTCAGTATTGTAGCATAACAGTTCCACGCAAGTCCGATGTCTGCAGTGAGGTAGGTTGGAGAATCAGGACGATAGTGGCATGGTGGTGTAGCGGTAGAGCTACTTCCTTGCAGCACCAGAGACCCGGGTTCGATCATGACTACGGATGCTGTCTGTACAGAGTTTGTACATTCTCCCCGCGGATTCTCTCCGAGATCTTCAGTTTCCTCCCACACTGAAAAGACGTACAGGTTTGTAGGTTAATTGGCTTGGTATAAAATGTAAAATTGCGGGGATCGCTGGTCGGTGCAGACTCGGTGGGCCGAAGGACCTGTTTCGGCGCTGTATAGGGAGGTTTCACGGCAGTCGGGTCACGACCCATGACCCGTACTGTTGCTATGCTACACCAACTGGAGTACACGCGATGAACTGCAGGTAAGCACTGACCATTGATTCCAGTGTAGCGGGCCCGTTAAAACCCGCCGAAATTGTCAATTTTTGCACTAAATAATTATGGAAATCGGGATAAGCGTGAGAGACATTTAGCTTACTTCAGAATTCCAAAAGTGAGGAGAAATGACGGTAGATAAAGCGAGAGCTGAAGGGACAACAACAGCCAGAGTGCTTGGCGAACATTGGCCTTTTGCTCACTGCATTTCATCAACTAAGGCATTATTTGTGTTTTTTCTTGATTCCTTTGGCATCTAAAAAGTTTCAGAATTGATAAATCTGGCTGTAAAATTTTTAAATTGCCCATTGTTCTCGTGGGTTTTTACATACAAAAAGAAAACGCCTCTGAAGCAAAATTTACAGCCAGATTTATCACTTCTGAGACTTTTTAGATACCAAAGGAATCAAGAAAAAACACAAATAATGCCTTATTGTTGATGAAGTGCAGTGAGCAAGTTCAAGTTCAAGTTAGTTTATTGTCATGTGTCCCTGTATAGGACAATGAAATTCTTGCTTTGCTTAAGCACACAGAAAATAGTAGGCATTTACTACAAAACAGATAAATGTGTCCATATACCATGATATAAATATATACACACATGAATAAATAAACTGATAGTGCAAATAACAGAAAGTGGTTGGTAATAATCAGAGTTTTGTCCGAGCCAGGTTTAATAGCCTGATGGCTGAGGGGAAGTAACTATTCCTGAACCTGGTTGTTGCAGTCTTCAGGCTCCTGTACCTTCTACCTGAAGGTAGCAGGGAGATGAGTGTGTGGCCCGGATGGTGTGGGTCTTTCATGATACTGCCAGCCTTTTTGAGGCAGCGACTGCGATAGATCCCCTCGATGGAAGGAAGGTCAGAGCCGATGATGGACTGGGCAGTGTTTACTACTTTTTGTAGTCTTTTCCTTTCCAGGGCGCTCAAATTGCCGAACCAAGCCACGATGCAACCGGTCAGCATGCTCTCGACTGTGCACCTGTAGAAATTAGAGAGAGTCTTCCTTGACAATCCGACTCTCCGTAATCTTCTCAGGAAGTAGAGGCGCTGATGTGCTTTTTTGATGATTGCATTAGTGTTCTCGGACCAGGAAAGATCTTCAGAGATGTGCACGCCCAGGAATTTGAAGCTCTTGACCCTTTCAACCATCGACCCGTTGATATAAATGGGGCTGTGGGTCCCCCTCCTACTCCTTCCAAAGTCCACAATCAGTTCCTTGGTTTTGCTGGTGTTGAGGGCCAGGTTATTGCGCTGGCACCATATGGACAGTTGCTCGATCTCTCTTCTGTACTCTGACTCATCCCCATCAGTGATACGCCCCACAATAGTGGTGTCGTCAGCGAACTTGATGATGGAGTTCGCACTGTGGTTCGCTACGCAGTCATGGGTATAGAGTGAGTACAGCAGGGGGCTGAGCACGCAGCCTTGAGGTGCTCCCGTGCTGATTGTTATTGAGGCTGACACATTTCCACCAATACGAACAGACTGTGGTCTGTGGACGAGGAAGTCGAGGATCCAGTTGCAGAGGGATGCGCAGAGACCCAGTTCTGCGAGTTTGGTAACCAGTTTGGAGGGGATGATTGTGTTAAATGCCGAGCTGTAATCGCAAACGCGATAATTCCCAATATTTTCAATTCCGATATCTGCACGGCCAATGTTCGCCAAACACTTTAGCTGCTGTTGTCCCTTCAGTTCTCGCTTCTCTTTACCTTAATTTCGCTTCACTTTGGAATTCTGAAGTTGGGTACATGTCTCTCACACTTACACCGGCTTCCACAATTTTTTACAGCACAAAAATTCAAAATTTTGGCGGTTTTTAACAGGTAGGAAAGTACGCGTTTCTTGCATTAATAACATATACCGGAAGTTACGGATGTCCTCCAGATGGATTGAGCGGTTCCGTGCGTCAAGCCCTATGACCCAGCGACCTTACGTGCAACCCCCCTATTTCTAAACTAAACCCCAGTTTATGGAAGACTGATCACAGAGGGGATCGAAGATAACAAAGCTATTCCTGAGTCTGCTGGTGCATGCTTTGAAGCTTCTGAATCTTCTGCCCGATAGGAGAAGATACTCTGAACTTGCGTATTAATTTTCCTATTTAGGAAGGAACTGCAGATGCTGGTTTATGCCAAAGATAGACACATAAAGTTGAAGTAATTCAGCGGGTCAGGCTATCCACACAGATCAGATAATCAGATAGACACATAAAGTTGGAGTAACTCAGCGGTTCATGCTATCCAAACAGATCAGATAATACCATACATGAATACAATCATGTCAAATACGAATACAAAAGGAAGAGTGAGTGAAATATGCCAGAGTGCAGGATATAATTTCTCAGTATTGTAGCATAACAGTTCCACGTAAGTCCGATATCTGCAGTGAGGTAGGTCGGAGAATCAGGACGAAATCTGCCGAAAAGAAATAAGTAACATTTCGGGTAGGATCCCTTCATAGAAACATAGAAAATAGGTGCAGGAGTAGGCCATTCGGCCCTTCGAGCCTGCACCCCCATTCAATGTGATCATGGCTGATCATCCAACTCAGTATCCCATCCGTCTTCTCCATACCCCCTGATCCCTTTAGCCACAAGGGCAACATCTAACTCCCTTATGTGCAACCCCCCTTCTTCAGACTAACTGTAGGGGGTGTGGGAGGAAAGAAAGTTGGGAGCGAGGAGAGGCAGGACAAAGCATGCCAGGTATAGGTGGACACAGGGGGGCTGGAGTTGATAGGCTGATGGTTGGAACAAAGGCCAGGGATTAAAGCACTAGGTGTGAGAATGGAGCAGCTGAGCTTGTACACTCTGGGGTTTAGAAGGATGAGAGGTGATCTCATTGAAACATATAAGATTGTTAAGGGTTTGCACACGCTAGAGGCAGGAAACATGTTCCTGATGTTGGGGGAGTCCAGAACCAGGGGCCACAGTTTAAGAATAAGGAGTAAGCCATTGAGAACGGAGACGAGGAAATACTTTTTCTCACAGAGAGTGGTGAGTCTGGAATTCTCTGCCTCAGAGGGCAGTGGAGGCAGGTTCTCTGGATGCTTTCAAGAGAGCTAGATAGGGCTCTTAAAAATAGCGGAGTCAGGGGATATGGGGAGAAGGCAGAAACGGGGTACTGATTGGGGATGATCAGCCATGATCATATTGAATGGCGGTGCTGGGCCGAATGGCCAACTCCTACACCTATTGTCTATTGAGACAGAAGGATTGAAGAGTTGTCAATTGTGAAGCTGGAGGAAGGAATGTGGGGAGAGAGGAGGGGATAAATAGGTACAAGTCCAGGTGGAGCACAAGGGAGTGGGGGCAGAAAGGGTGAGGGGGAGAAAGGATGGGGGAATTGGAGAATTCAATGTACATTCCGTTGGGTTATCCCAGTTATTTCCATTCTAATTTTCTGTGAGCTGTTCAGCTATGTCTGTCTCCATACAACTGTATCTCCGAGATTGAAAGTGACCAATTGTTTGAAATATTTGAACATTTTTTTGTCATGGTGCATTGCAAGAGGCCATTGTACTGGTGACCATGGACTTTCTGACTATTAGCCGTGATGGAATCGATGGCAGGGTTGGCACAAGGAGCTGAATAACTTCCTCCTATTACCTAAAGTTCCAATGTAACAATATCTTTAAGAAGGAACTGCAGATGCTGGAAAATCGAAGGTAGACAAAAGTGCTGGAGAAACTCAGTGGGTGTGGCAGCATCTATGGAGCGAAGGAAATAGGCAATGTTTCGGGCCAAACCCCTTCTTCAGACTGATCGTCAGCCATCCAGAATTGCGGAACTCTTATGTGAGAAATGACTGTATTTTTGGCAGAGAAATCTATCTGGACAAATGATACTGCCAAGTAAAATGAAAGATCTATTATATTATTTTGTTAAATACAAGCATTTAACATATGAGCAATGATATTAGGCCAAGATAGACTCTTTATAAAGTTTCTTCACAGAAATTATTTGATTTGCATCACCACTGAAAGGATCTGATCAATGTGTTTCTTTGATAGTACTAACAAAAAAGGCCCTGAATAAAAATCAATCATATTTTTGTATGGTAGGATGTAAGAACAATTTGGGCAATGTGATCTGCTAGCCGATTAATGTGTTGGAAGGAACTGCAGATGCTGTTTATACCGAAGATAGACACTAAGTGCTTGGAGTAACTCAGCGGGTCAGGCAGAATCTCTGGAGCAAAAGGATGGATGATGTTTCAGATTGGAACCCTTCTTCAGCCAATTAATGTACTTTGAAGAGAAGCAAAAGATAGAATGCCCTCTTTCCCCATTGCCTATTTAATTTCATAGAGCTTAATCTCAAGGAGGTCAAATTGTTTAGGCCATATCAATTGCAGAATATATATCCTACAACAAACATTAAAAAATATATTGCATCACCTCAAGTGTGTAACCACGCAATACTTTTTTATATATAAGGTTTCGAAGAACACTATATAGGATTTTCTATTTTGTTTGATTTTCATTTTCCCTTATCCTGACTCTTAATATTTGTCCTCTTCAGTTTTCTTCAGGTCTTTCTTTTCTCTCCTGACTCCTTGGTTGAGTTTAGTACCATGCTTGCTTTGTAAGGTTTTTGCAAGGATATTTTCAAGCTCATACTAAATAATTTAAGGAAAATATATATTAACTTTGACAGAATCTGAAACCTCTGCATTCAACTCAGTTCTTGCATAGAATAACATTGCCAGTAAAGTAACAGTATAGTTAACACTGTCATTTCACCAACCATATTATAGAACAAAGTGCCAGGTGGAAAATTGTGTATTGAATAATCTGAGGTTAAGGTTACACCATATTGTTGAAGGCAAGCTGGGTATAAATTTACAGTATACCTGGGCTCATAACACAAAAAAATTGCAATGCATATTTTTTATGCATTTTAATTATAAAATGGTAGATATGTATTTGGTGATTCACATACAAAAAAGTTATATTTTTCAGCATCTCTCCTGTAATTGTATCCTCATATTTTCATAAAAATATTTTGGCTAACCTTTAGGGAAAAAAACTAGATCTATGCATGGTTGTTCCACAATCAAAGATATATTACCTTTACAATCCACTCATAGTTAGTCGTTTATACCAGAAATTAAACGAGACGAGTAGACTTATTGAAGATGGTAGGTGCCCTAATACTTTTTATTACTTCTTCTGAATACTTAAGAATACAAGGATATTGACTTTAAATGTATTTTGCTGAGTTATGGAAAAAAGAGATTTCGAGTTAAACTATGATCAGTCACAATTACAAAAAATAGATAAAAGTTAATAACTTTGATTTTTTTTTCTAAAGTTGTTCAATAAACATTTCTACAAAAATATATTCTTTAAAAATCTGTCAGAAGTTTTTATATATGACACGCTACTTTAGATGTCATTGATTGGTTATGCTGAATAATATGAGCTGTTTCTGCATCGCTGAGACACAGCTCCGCCCATGTCTCCCGGTATAAAGTTGGGCAGCACAGGCAGGGTTCCTGAGAATGGCGCTTGTCTGAATCAGTGGTCGGGCTTTCCCGAGGAAATGTAGCAGGGAATTTACAGTAGAGTGCAGTGTTAAAATTCAAGCATTCTTCAGAAATGCTAGGAGATTTTCAATCGAGATAGCCCTTTTTTCATTGGGGCCAGGCAAGACCGGATTCGAAAGGGTGGTGGGGGGGAAGGGGAAACATCAAGACCTGGTGTGCATCATGGCAGGAGACAGCGATCAGACGGTCCAGAACCGCAAACCCTTTCTAATTGGGGTCGGAGGGGGCACCGCCAGCGGGAAAGTATGGCTTATGTATCCGATTGACGTGTTTCAGTAAAGATTGGTGCGCGGGAGTCATAAGCGGCGGCGCTGCGTGGTTACTCCGGGCTTCCAGCTGCTGTCCTCGCTGCTTGGTCCCATCCTCCTCGGTGTGATTTATAGCGGCACAGGGGAAGAGAGAAAGCGGGCAGGGGAGGGGGAAATGAATGTAGTTGACCTCGCCCGCGTAAGAGTTGTATTGTTCGATGCAGCAAGAATATGCAGTGATTTATATCGAGGAATAGATGGTTAAAAACATTGTGTATCAAAATATTTGTCATCTATCGGGCTGTTTTAGCCGCCTGTGGTGTGGGCTATTAGTAATTGTGCAGTCCGGGGCGTGTAGGGAAGCCGGTCCAACTGCATCTACATCCTTTGTCTTTATGGGGATTTCAAGACCAGTGCTGTGTTAAAATGTGGTGTTACACGAGGAATTGAGCTGGGCGGAAGCAGGTGATTGTCGGATTTATTGCGGAGTAAATGGCCTTCGTGTTTATTATGAGCATTTTCTGTACTCTTTGACTTACAAATATGCAAGGGGCGGAGGAGGAGAGGGCGATAGTTCGAGAAATACACAGGAAATCACATTTGAACTTAGTTGCTTTGAATATGAATCCAGTATAATATGCCACATTCTCCCAAAACAAAAAGTCTTAAAATTAAAAAAATGGGAATTGCTGCCGTCATTTCTGATAGCTGTCGAGTGTTTTTAGCACTTGGTTTTTCCCAGAACAAATCAAGTTTCTTTCCGTCTTCCCAAGTTTCGCCTGTACGTTGTTTCCAGATTCCCGCCCTGTGTTAAACTCCCATTGGGTACGGTACGTCGTTACAATCTCCCCACGGTTATTCATGTATTGTAACTTGTTTCCCGAAAGATTTTTTTTTCAAAGCTTCCAGCGTTCTAAGTTGGTGTGTTTCAACGACTAGAAACTCCTTGTGTTAAATAGTTTAATGGTTTAAAAAAAAAAAGAAAAAAGAAACCGATTATTGCTCCCGAGATGCCTAACTTGAGTGTATAACTCCACGTGTAAAAAGTAACCGCAGTTTGAACAATTTAGTTATTGCAATTTTAACCCACTTTAAAACAGTGGATAAACACATCGTTCTCTTAAAGTTGGAACGGCAAAAATGCTGGTATTTGCAATTGGAATTTTAAAATATATATACATAGTATAACCACCTGTATGACGAATTCCCTTTCAAAGACAAAGCGGCAGTCATTTTTGTTCGTTCACGCATGTCAGAACAGCGTGTGTAACTGTTGGCAAAGTCTATTTGCCAGTGTGATTGAGGAAGCTTGCACATATACAGAACGGAAGAAGATGTTTTGTTTCCGGCCTGGTTTGGAAAAGTAATCATCTTTACAATGTAGCTCTCATTGAGAAGTGCACGAACCAATTCTGTCTGAAGGGCAGTTTCCAATTACCCATTGTGTATTTGTGAAGAACGAGAAAAAAAGCCCCCTTGTAGTTGACATTATTTAAAAACGAGGCTTCAATATGGGAGGTTTCAATAAGCAGGTAGACAGGTGAATTTATTATGGGAAACAAGGAAATGGCAGTCTAGTTGAACAGGTACTTTGGTTCTGTCTTCAAGGAACTTGGGGACAGAGGATCTAGGGTGATGGGGGAACTGAAGGAAATTCACATCAGTCAGGAAATGGTGTTAGGTGGACTGATGGGACTGAAGGCTGATAAATCCTCAGGGCCTGATGGTCTGCATCCCAGGGTATTCAAGGAGGTGGCTCTAGAAATCATGCACGCATTGGTGATCATTTTCCAATGTTCTATAGATACTGGATCTGTTCCTGTGGGTTGGAGCATAGCCAATTTTTATCCCACTTTTTAATAAAGGAGAGAAAAAGTATGGAGTTATGGACCAGTTAGCCTGACATCAGTGGTGGGGAAGATGTTGGAGTCAATTATTAAAGATATAATAGCATCGCATTTGGATAGCAGTAAAGTCAGCATGAAATTACGAAGGGGAAATCTTGCTTGACTAAAGGGTCTGTCCCACTGTACGAGGTTAATTCAAGAGTTCTCCCGAGTTTTCCCCTGATACGAACTCGGGTCCGTAGGAGTTTGTGGATGTCTCATAGCGGCTCGTACGAGTAACGGTAGGTACTCGGGAAATCCGGTAAACTTGTGACGTTTTTTCAACATTGAAAAATGTCCACGAGTAAAATAAATACTCGTGATGAAAAAAATTGTTACTTTTTACTCGTACGAGCTGCTACGAGGCATCTACGAACTCCTACGGACCCGCTAAGTGCATTCTCCGAGTTTGAATCGGGGGGGGGAACTCGGGAGAACTCTTGAATTACCTCGTACAGTGGGACAGGCCCTTAATCTGGAATATTTTGAGAATGTAACAAGTAAAATGGATAAGGGAGAGCCAGTGGTTGTAGTGTATCTGGACTTTCAGAAAGCCTTTGAAAAGGTCCCACACAGGAGATTAGTGCACATGGTGTTGGGGGTAGGGTATTGACATGGATAGAGAATTGGTTGGCAGAGAGGAAACAAAGAGTAGGAATTAACGAGTCCCTTTCAGAATGGCAGGCAGTGACCAGTGGGGTACCTCAAGACTCGGTGCTGGGACCACAGCTATTTACAATATATATTAATGATTTAGATAAAGGAATTAAAAATAACATTAGCAAATTTTCAAATTACACAAAGCTGGGAGGCAGTGTGAACTGTGAAGAGCATGCGATGAGGATGCAGGGTGACTTAGATAGGTTGAGTGAGTGGGCAGATGCAGTATAATGTGGATAAATGTGAGGTTAACCACTTTGATGGCAAGAACAAGAAGGTAGATTATTATCTCAATGGTGTCAGATTAGGAGAAGAGAAAGTGCAACGAGACCTGGGTGACTTTACATCACTCACTAAAAGTAAGCAGCAGGTACAGCAGGCAGTGAAGAAAGCTAATGGCATGTTGGCCTTCATAACAAGAGGATTTGGGTATATGAGCAAAGAGGTCCTTCTGCAGTTGTACAGGGTCCTGGTGAGACCACATACCTGGAGTATTGTGTGCAGTTTTTGTCTCTGAATTTGAGGAAGGACATTCTTGCTATTGATGGAGTGCAGCGTAGGTTCGAGGTTAATTCCCGCAATGGCGGGACTGTTATATGATGAACGACTGGGCTTGTAATCACTGGAATTTGGAACGATGAGAGGGGATCTGATAGAAACATAAAATTATTAAGGGATTGGACACGCTAGATGCAGGAAACATGTTTCCGATGTTGGGGGTGTCCAGAAACAGGGCCACAGTTTAAGAATAAGGGGTAGGCCATTTAGAACTGAGATGAGGGAAAACTTTTTCACCCAGAGAGTTGTGAATCAGTGGAATTCTCTGCCTCAGAAGGCAGTGGAGGCCGATTGACTGGATGCATTAAAAAGAGAGTTAGATAGAGCTCTGAGGGCTAGCGGAATCGAGGGATGTGGGGAGGAGGCAGGAATGGGGTACTGCTTGTGGATGATCAGCCATGATCACATTGAACGGCGGTGCTGGCTCGAAGGGCCGAATGGCCTACTCTTGCACCTATTTTCTATGTTTGTTTCTAATATATTCTGGTTGATTGTGTGATAGGTAAATGATTGCACCGCTTTCCCCTGACATTCAGCAGGTCAATGTTATAGAATGTCTCCACAGGTTATAATGTGCTTTGGAAATATGTGTGGCCATATTGAAGCTCCTGCTGATTGTTGTTTAATGGTATAAAAATGCCCAAAACACCCTTTTCAAGACTGAAAATGTATATTAAATTGAGAGGTGGGTGGGAACTGATCTTTTTATCTTGGAATGTGAAGTTTGCTGGTAAAGCCCCGTAAATCTTAGTGAACAGCGCACCACCTACTTGCAAGGGCTGTGACGAAAGTGGATCCACGATGCTGTTGGACAGAATGTTTCAGAGAATTGGTCTCTGTGGCTGAAGGCAGAATAATGGAGGAGAGATTGTGGCATTGCCCTTGTCCCTTTTTAAGGAGGTAGAAGTGGGATGTTTGTGGGGCTCAAAGTACGCAATATGTCTATTAACAAACTTTTATTTTCACTTTCCGAATATATATTTACAACAATCGATAACCCCTTTAAGTTGACCTTTTTAGGGGATTCTACATCTTTAATAATATGTGGGGACTGGATCAGATATTTGGTTTTTGGTTTCCTCTTTGCTGTTTTATCACTTAATGCCTGCAACTTTATGGCTTGACACTTAATTTTTGTATAGAAAGGAACTGCAGATGCTGGTATATACCAAATATAGGCACAAAGTGTTGGAGTAACTCAGCGCATCAGGCAGCATCTCTGGAGAAAAAGAATGGGTGACCTTTCGGGTTTGGTCAGGCAGAATGAAAAAGGATCCTGACCTGAAATATCACCCATCCTTTTTCACTGCAGTTGCTGCCTGACCTCTGTTACTCCAGCACTTTGTGTATAACTTAATTTTTGTACCTGTCTGCACTTCATTTGTTACTTGAGGTTGAGATTGGATGTTCAAATGTAGGATTAGCATAAAATAATCTTGCAGCACAACCCTGCCACTCATGCACAATTGTGTCTCTGCTTAATGACACTGCATTGTGCTGAGAGATGCAGTTTAATTGTCTTGGCTGTATAGCCAGGATACAGTGTTTGGGACAAAGACCCATCTATTTATTTGTACTCCACAATTTGAGATTTATAATAGAAAAAAAATCACATGTGGTTAAAGCGCACATTGTCAGATTTTAATAAAGGCCACTTATACATTTTGGTTTCACCATGTAGAAATTACAGCAGTGTTTATACATAGTCCCACCCCCTTTTCAGGGTACCATAATGTTTGGGGCACAGCAATGTCATGTAAATGAAAGTAGTCATTGTTTAGTATTTTGTTGCATATCTTTTACATGCAATGACTGCTTGAAGTCTGCGATTCATGGACATCACCAGTTGCTGGGTGTCTTCTCTGGTGATGCTCTGCCAAACCTGTATTGCAGCCATCTTTAACTTATGCTTGTTTTGGGGGCTAGTACCCTTCAATTTTCTCTTCAGCATATAAAAGGCATGCTCAATTGGGTTCAGATAGGGTGATGGACGGCCACTCAATAATTGACCATTTTTTATCTTTGAAAAACTCCTTTGTTGCTTTCGCAGTATGTTTGGGATCATTGTCTTGCTATAGAATGAACTGCCGGCCAATGAGTTTTGAGGCATTTGTTTGAACTTGAGCAGATTGGATGTGTCTATACACTTTAGAATTCATTATGTTACTACCATCAGCAGTTGTATCATCAATGACGATAAGTGAGCCAGTACCTTCAGCAGCCATACAGGCCAAGGCCATAACACCCCCACCACCGTGTTTCACAGATGAGGTGGTATGCTTTGGATCTTGGGCAGTTCCTTCTCTCCTCCATACTTTGCTCTTGCCGTCACTCTGATATAAGTTAATCTTGGTCTCATCTGTCCACAAGACATTTTCCATAATCGTGGTTGCTCTTTTAAGTACTTCTTGGCAAACTGTAACCCAGCCATCCTATTTTTGTGGCTAACGAATGATTTACATCTTGCAGTGCAGCCTCTGTATTTCTGTTCATGAAGTCTTCTGCGGACAGTGGTCATTGACAAATCCACACCTGAGTCCTGAAGAGTGTTTCTGATCTGTTGGACAGGTGTTTGGGGATTTTTCTTTATTATAGAGAGAATTCTTCTGTCATCAGCTGTGGAGATCTTCCTTGGCCTGCCAGTCCCTTTGCAATTAATAAGCTCACCAGTGCTCTCTTTCTTTTTAATGATGTTCTAAACAGTTCATTTTGGTAAGCCTAAGATTTGGCTGATGTCTCTAACAGTTTTATTCTTGTTTCTTAGTCTCATGATGGCATCTTTGACTTCCATTGGCACAACTTTGGTCCTCATGCTGATAAACAGCAATAAAAGTTTCCAAAGATGATGGAAAGACTAGGTGCTGAGAGCTCTCTTATACCTGTATTAAGGAGGCAATTAAACACGCCTGAGCAATTACAAACGCCTATAAAGCCATGTGTCCCAAACATTATGGTGCCCTGAAAAGGGGGGACTCTGTATAAACACTGCTGTAATTTCTACATGGTGAAACCAAAATGTTTAAAAATGGCCTTCATTAAAACCTGACAATGTGCACTTTAACCGCATGTGATTTTTTTTTCTATTACAAATCTCAAATTGTGGAGTACAGAGGCCTCCAACCTCATCTATTGCATCCGCTGCTCTAGATGTCAGCTGCTCTACATCCGTGAGACCAAGCGTAGGCTTGGCGATCACTTCGCCGAACACCTCTGCTCAGTTCGCAAAAACCGACCAGATCTCCTCCCGGTGGCTCAGCACTTCAACTCTTTCCCCCCCCCCCCCCCATTCAGTATCCAACCTTTCTGTCCTGGGCCTCCTCCATGGCCAGAGTGAGGACCACCGTAAATTGCAGGAGCATCACCTCATATTTCGCTTGGGCAGTTTGTACCCCAGCGGTATGAACATTGACCTCTAATTTCAGGTAGTTCCTACTTTCTACTCCCCTTCACAGCTCTCCCTCAGCCCACTGGTTCCACCTCTTCCTTTCTTCTTCTCCCCCCCCCCCCCCTCACATCAGTCTGAAGAAGGGTTTCGACCCAAAACTTTGCCTATTTCCTTTGTTCCATAGATGCTGCCTCACCCGCTGAGTTTCTCCAGAATGTTTGTCTACCTTCGATTTTCCAGCATCTGCAGTTCCTTCTTAAACAAATAAATAAATGATGAGTCTTTGTCCCAAACATTAGGAAGGGCACTGTATATTGGCTGCAATGGGTAATTCAGTCTGTTCAGCATCTTGTACTTCATTGATCTGCTGAATGTTCTGTTTGGCAGTTTGAACCATTGGAGATTTCAGTTACAAAAAAAGATATAGCTGAATCTTGTCTATAAAGGTATTAACTCTCTCATCAGCTGCCATTCCATCCATGTTGTCCATTCATCTTAATGGTCTGAGGCTTTTCTATAACTTTTGTGTTTCAAGTTGGAACTGTTAGTTCAATCCATTTTACAGTAAATTATGCACGTGCCAGATCAGCAGAAAACTAATTTCAACTCAGCAAATTTTACTGTAAAATGTGACTTGCATAGGTGTACATTTATTTTTCCCAGTACAAAGATAGAAGATGGAGTCGTGTTACAATATTCGGTTCTTTTTTAGAAATACAAGGAACTGCAACTGTTGGCATCGTAAGCAAAGCACAAAGCATCTCCCTCCACAGATGCTGCCTGACTTGCCAAGTTATTCCAGCACTCTGTGTTTTGCTTCAGTTAGCTTTTGTCTAATGTGCATCTTAAATCCATTTGCCAGTTAGGGCCTGTAATCCTTGGAGCAATTATTTCATAAATAAATACATGAATTTTTGTTTCAACCGGCCACGCTTCAGCTGCTTTGTGTGGGTGCATGTTTTCGATGTTTAATGTCACCTTGTTCCAAAAACAAGTGGGAGGAGTTTTTTCTCTCAGCCAAAGTCAGGTTTTGACCTTTTGTCATGTACTCATAGGCTCTAGGAGCAGAATTAGGCCATTCGGTCAAACAAGTCAACATTCAATCTAGCTGATGTATCTTTCCTTCTCATCCTCATTCTCCTGCCTTTGCCCCATAACCGCTGACACCCTTACTAATCAAGAAATGCCCTTGCTAATCAATTAGTACTCTTGAACGTTAATATGGTTTGTATCTCTGGAAGTGGTTAAGGTAAATTACAGGACTCCTTGAAAGTGGAAGTACTGAATTGCCATTTTGACTCGCATTGATGTTTGTTGGTGATAAATGTAAATTGGCTATAAATTGCTTTGATAAGGATTGCAATTTGGAATATTCCCAGGTTAATTGGTAAAATAAACTTGGCAACGTTTCCAATTTTCATGTAGAAAGGTAGACTTATTAAGATGTTTTGTGGCGTGGATTAATGACATTAATGTCTCAGATGTGTGAGTAGAAAGGAACTGCATATGCTCGTTTATACCGAAGATAGACACAAAGTACTGGAGAAACTCAGCGGTTCAGGCTGCATCTCTGGAGAAAAGGATTAGGTGATGTTCAAGTTCAAGTGAGTTTATTGTCATGTGTCCCTGTATAGGACAATGAAATTCTTGCTTTGCTTAAGCACACAGAAAATAGTAGGCATTTACTACAAAACAGATAAATGTGTCCATATACCATGATATAAATATATACACACATGAATAAATAAACTGGTAGTGCAAATAACAGAAAGTGGTTGCTAATAATCAGAGTTTTGTCCGAGCCAGGTTTAATAGCCTGATGGCTGAGGGGAAGTAGCTATTCCTGAACCTGGTTGTTGCAGTCTTCAAGCTCCTGTACCTTCTACCTGAAGGTAGCAGGGAGATGAGTGTGTGGCCAGGATGGTGTGGGTCTTTGATGATACTGCCAGCCTTTTTGAGGCAGCGACTGCGATAAATCCCCTCGATGGAAGGAAGGTCAGAGCCGATGATGGACTGAGCAGTGTTTACTACTTTTTGTAGTCTTTTCCTCTCCAGGGCGCTCAAATTGCCGAACCAAGCCACGATGCAACCGGTCAGCATGCTCTCGACTGTGCACCTGTAGAAGTTAGAGAGAGTCTTCCTTGACAATCCGACTCTCCGTAATCTTCTCAGGAAGTAGAGGCGCTGATGAGCTTTTTTGATAATTGCGTTAGTGTTCTCGGACCAGGAAAGATCTTCAGAGATGTGCACCACCAGGAATTTGAAGTTCTTGACCCTTTCAACCATCGACCCGTTGATATAAATGGGGCTGTGGGTCCCCCTCCTACTCCTTCCGAAGTCCACAATCAGTTCCTTGGTTTTGCTGGTGTTCAGGGCCAGGTTATTGCGCTGGCACCATATGGACAGTTGCTCGATCTCTCTTCTGTACTCTGACTCATCCCCATCAGTGATACGCCCCACAATAGTGGTGTCGTCAGCGAACTTGATGATGGAGTTCGCACTGTGGTTCGCTACGCAGTCATGGGTATAGAGTGAGTACAGCAGGGGGCTGAGCACGCAGCCTTGAGGTTCTCCCGTGCTGATTGTTATTGAGGCTGACACATTTCCACCAATACGAACAGACTGTGGTCTGTGGACGAGGAAGTCGAGGTTTCGGGTCAGAACCTTTCTTCAGGCTGAAGGGTTCCATCTGTGCTTGAAGAAGGGTTCCGACCAGAATCATCACCTGTTTCTTTTCTCCAGAGATGCTGCCTGACCCGCTGAGATGCTCCAGCACTTTGCGTCTACTTTAATGACTGAGATTAAAATATTCTCCATGTAATTAATTCCAAGAGTTATCAGTGCTGTATTGGAATTAATAAATTCTGGTTTGGTTTTGAAGCTAAAATAGCACCACTTGAGTAGTGGAAAATGCTGAAAATACCTCGGAGGTGAGCCAGAGTCAGGAAAAAACTCCCAGGTAATGCTTCAGTTGCAAACTACATGAAACAAATGATCCATGTTTGTTGAGTTTTTTTTTAACTTTGTCTTTGCCATGTACCGCTGCAGCCTTATCTTTGCTATTATTTTCTGATCCAGATTTTGAATCTCTAACATTTCACTTGGTCGGTGCACCTTTGCTTTGATTAACATCAATGTTGCTGTTGTGTGTATTTGTAGTGTTTCTGGGTGAGTTCATTGGGGTTAGACACTGACTTTCATTTCTGTTTTAAAAATAATAAATCTTTCTCTACCTTGAAAAGGTGTTTAGATTGCGGTTGATTTTTGGTCTAAACGTTGACATGAGAGGTGAGCACAATATAAGGGAGTGTTCCAGGAAGTTCTGGATATCTATATCGATTGTCCAGCAAAGTACTAGGAACCAAACTTGTACATGGTAACCTAAAGCAACAGCTTATCGACATCTGACAATTGGAGTTTAATCCGAGCAAATGTTGTAGTTTGGGAGGTCGAATATAAGTGGAAGGTATACAGTTAATGGCAAGACCCTTAATGGCATTGATGTACAGAGGGATCTTGGGGTCCAAGTCCATAGTTCCCTGAAAGTGGCAACACAAGTAGATAGAATGGTAAAGAGGGCATATGGTATACTTTCCTTCGCCAGTCGCCAGGGACATTGAGTATAAGAGTCAGGAAGCTATGTTGCAGTTTTATAAGACTTTGGGGTTAGGCTGCCTTTGGAGGATTTGTGTCAAGGCAACAATGCTTTCCTCCCATTGTCATTTTCGGCTCTGATCCATGTTTGGATCAATGCTGTATTGAGGCCTGAAGTTGAACAGTTTGGGCTAAACCCAAACTGGTCATCCATGAATATATGCCAAATGATAATACTGATTGCAAATGATTGCATCTTGTATCATTTGGGTGATGATTGAGAGTGGACTGGATGGCAATTAGCCAAATTGGATATGCTTTTTATTTGTGAACATTACGAAGATGAGCAGTTTTCCACATTTTTGGTCAGATATCAGAGTTTACTGGAACAGATTGGCTAATTGTAATATGCAAGTATTATGCAGTCACTGAAGTTTGTGTTCAATTTGTATCGATGGTCTAAGGAGTTTTACAAAATATTATAAGATCAGTGGACTTCTACTTTTGAAACCTGCCTTTTGTCGATTTGCCAGTAATTCTGCTTTTTCTATATTCTGCAACTTAACCTTGCATGTTTCTTTTCTCTGCATAATAGTTTTGTTGCTTTTGAACAACTCGGCCTGCCTATTGGGAATGTGGGAAATATCTATAGATTTCCCATGTTTTACTTTCAGAGATACAGTATGGAAACAGGCCCACCGAGTCCACGCCGACCCCAAACACTAGCTTTACAGACTAGGGACAATTTATAGAAGCCAATTAACGTACAAACCTGCACGTCTTTGGAATGTGGGAGGAAACTGGGGCAGCCAAAGAAAAGCCACGTGGTCAAATGGAGAACGTACAAACTCTGTACAGACAGCACCATAGTCAGGATTGAACTATGGTCTTTGGCAATGTAAGGCAGCAACTCTACCACTGTGCCACCATGCCACCCACTGATGATAAAATGAAACACCCTAAATTGTAGGATCGTGGAATATAATTTTAACAGTCTGCATGCAAGTTACCTTTCAAGGGAAAGTATGCATCACGTGTTTGGCGGTAAATGAGGTGAATACTTGGCATGGCATGTAAGCTGCCTTCCATGATACTCTTCAGACAGTTTGAAACAGAAGCTGGCACCTGGTTTGTTTATCTACAGATTTAATATTGAGTATATATTATTCATCTATATGCTGGTATGTTCTTGGTTCTTTAGAAACATTGCTTTTCTTGTCGAGAATGTTGGTTTCCAGAGTTGCAGCAGGTAGATGGCAGGAGCTCTTGTGCCAAATAGTGGAATTTGTGCTGTAGAGGAATATGGCTGATGTCTTCATTAAGCTCGCTAATGAGAGTAAGGTAGCTATTGCTGACTTCTCGAAACACTGACAGTTGACTGCTCCAGTGTCAAACCCAATTTCTTAAATTGTCGTAATCTGGTCCATTTGCAGCCTCTATAACAATGCCTTTATATCACAGCCTCATATCTTTGCATCTTTACATTAAACTAGATTTGCAGAACAGAAGCCAGATCATTTGTACAATTTATCTGATGGATCAGTTTTCTCTGGGAAACAGAGCTTCTATTCATTTTTTTTTTTTTTCATTCTTTCCTGCTGAGGTTATAAATCCTTGCATATGGTCTGTTAAATCCAGCTTCCCTGTTTGTATAGAGTTCTGGAGCCAAGATATGGAAGACCAGTTAAGCCATTTAACTCTATTGTGGCCTAACCATAAATCATAGGTGCAGAAGTAAGCCATTCGGCCCAACGTATCTACTTTGCCATGCAATCATGGCTGAAATATCTTTCCCTCTCAACCTCATTCTCCTGCCTTCTCCCATAACCCTTGACACCCTTACTAATCAAAAACATGTCAATCTCCACTTAAAATACCCAATGACTTGGCCTCACAGCTGTCAGTGGCAATGAATTCCATAGATTCATCACCCTCTGATAAGAAATTCCTCCTCATCTCCTTTCTAAAGGTGCATCATTTTATTATGAGGCTATCCACTCTGGTCCTAGACTCTCCCACTCATGGAAACATCTCCACATCCACTCTATCCAGGCCTTTCACTATTCGGTAGGTTTCAATGAGGTACCTCATCCTTCTAAACGCCAGCGAGTACATGCCCAGTGCAGTCAATACGTTAACCCAAACATCACTGTGGTAATTCTCATAAACCTCCTCTGGATCCTCTCCAACGCCAACACATCCTTCCTTGGATTTTGAGCCCAAAGCTATCATGGAACAGAAAATATCTATCTTATTAAATATAGTAACTTAACTTTTACAGCCTTTGGAAATAAAAAAAATCACTAGCTTTTTCTCCCCGCAATAATCTGAGGAAGATGTGGCCACGATGAGACACAAAAAAATTAAAATACTGTAAAGGTTAGAAATTTGAAATTTAAACTGGAAACGCATGCTAGAACATTTGAGCAAAACACAAAACAAATATTAGAACCATCATTTTTAAGTCTGAATTTTAATGCCTAGTTTCTTTCCCACTTATCATGCGAGCCTGGAGGTCCCCGTGTTGTGTTGTATTTTCCCTGTATGGTTGCTGAGAGGCTGCTCCCATTCTCTTGACTGCACATAAATCCCAGATGACCCATGGGAAGCCATCGCTCTAGATGTCTGGCCTCTGACCATTGCCCACAATCAATTGAAAGAGCAGTGCCTGCAGGGGAAGCTTGGAAGCGGCTGAGCTCGGCCCTGAAGACCGGAGATTTGAGGGGGAGGGAGTCGTTGGCGATGTTGGATGCGAGGAGTGGGCCGGTAGGAGAGGGGCGGGGGTACTGCCTTCAAAGTCAGCTGCAGGAGGTGGCCCGGGACACAAAGGCAGTCTGGCGAGGAGAGGTACGTCGGTTCATGGGCCAAGCCGGTCAAGGGTGACAGGAGGCCCTGCAGCAGCCTGAGGCTTACCTGGATAGGTGGTGCTCCAATACATCCAGCGCGTGGACTTGACTTCGGACTTTTTCTTTAGTAAATGGTGCCGAAATATGTCAACTTATGCAACATTATGTGAGCTATGCAAAATGAATTTCACCATGCAGTGCAAAGGTGACAATAAAGAACCATTGACTTTGGCTTTGGGGTGCATTAAATAAGTTGACTGAAAGGTTCCAGCGGGAGATAGTAACAAGGAGGTGTACAGTGATTAAAGCTATCGTAGCAAATTAATGGTAGTGTATGTTATCTCACAAATTGCACCTGTTCTTGAGGGGGTTTGTGGTTTGGAAGCCTCTCTGGTCTTAAATATACTGAATGGTTACCTCTAACTGGGGCTGGCTACACTTGCAAGAACCACTTGTTGCATGAAGGTGGTCTTCCATCCATTGGCTAAATGGAGGTGATGAAAGACATTGTGGCCTGTTCATCATAATCTTTTCAGAGGCCTGACCTTTGTAGATGGAAGTGTTGCCTGTGTGGTGCGGGTAGAAAGATGTAGGCAACGGTGGGGTGGGAGGGAATGTTAGTATATAAGAGTCATATTTATATTGGTCTGGGAGATCACCTGGACGTCTCTTGCAAGGTTAGCCAAATGTTTTGTGGCTTAGCTTCATGATAGAGTGATTCTATTTGCTGACACTATCCCAGTCATGTATTGCCAGCTATTTCTAATGATATCCCGGCCCAATCTACAGCCCAGCACCACCCCCCTCCTCATCCAGGACCTCCTCACCATCTAGGACCCTCTGCCCCCATTTGCACAACATGTCCCTCCAGACCCCATCTTCTGCGCCAGAAGAGGGTTTTTTTTGTGAGTACCACGTTCTGCACACTCCTGCTTTGTCCCTCTGCTTTATGGACCTCTGTGCTGCTAGTACTGACTACAAAGAGGAACATCCCTGTAAGATAGACACAAAATGCTGGAATAACTGAACGGGACAGGCAGCGTCTCCGGAGAGAAAAAATGGGTAATGTTTTGGGTCTCAACCCGAAATGTCACCCCTTCTCTCCAGAGATGCTGCCTGTCCCGCTGAGTTACTCCAGCAGTTTGTGTCTACGGTGTAACTCAGCATCTGCAGTTCCTTCCTAAAGATTCCTTTAAGGACTGATGCCCGACTGAAGAGAAACGATAAAGTCATCAGGAGCCGCTTTAGTGCAATTTCTCTGCATGTAAATCTCCTTTGCCCTCTTTCAAACATCATTGACCAATTTCATGATTTTTCTTTGTGAAAGGGCCCAGTATGAAACGCAATAACAGTTTGGCATGCGAGCAGCTTGTGATTTATTAAAGTAGTGCGACTGCATGGGGAAAGTCCTATAGGAAGGAGAAAGGACATTGCGGTAGTTGTCGAACAAATCAATGCTGTGGTGATAAAGCATGTCATTAGTACTTTCCTCCAGAAGTGCATCTGTAATCATTTTGATTTGCTCTGTAAAGCCAGCTCCTGATTGCAGTATTTTTAAACCCACTGTTCGACAGATTCCCCTTTAACAACTGAATATTTGCAGAAATCACAATTTTGCATTGCAAATAAATACGGCCAGGTGATGTTTGGGATAAAATGCAAAGCTGGAAATCTATCAGTCCCATTTTGTGTTAGTGATCTGCGCTAGTAACAGTGGTGCAGCCTGTGCATTGATGCGGCAGCCAAGAATGCGGCACCAATGCCTAAGTTCAGCATGTCTCCAGTGATGCTTCCAAACATGTACAGACGCACCATGCAGGTGGCATCACAACCTGGTTTGGGAACAGCTCTGTCCAAAACCGCAATAAATTGCGGAGAGTTGTCGATGTAGCCCAGTTCATCATACAGACCAGACTCCCCACCATTGATCCCATCCACACTTAACACTGCCGAAGAAAAGCAGCCAACATATTCAAAGATTTGTCCTACCCCAAGCATTCCTCCTGCTCTCATACTGCAGAAGGTACAGAAGCTTGAAAGCATGCCCCATCAGACTCAAACAGCTTCTTCCCCTTTTGAACAATCCTTACATAAACTAGGGCACTGTTCAATTTGCCTCTATTAAGGACATTGGACTTGGTCTATAGAACTGATGTGCTACCATGCTGAGGATTGTATTCTGCACTCTGTATTTTCCCCTTTGCTGATTCTATATATGGTATATCTGATCTGTTTGGATTGCATGGAAAACAATGTTTCTAAGTATAGGTGACAATAATAAATCTAAACCATGCCTCTGCCTCACAGCACCAGAGACCTGGGTTCAATCCTGACCTCCAGTGCTGTTGGTGGCATTTACATGCCCTCCTTGTGACCACTTGAGTTTCCTCTCACATTCCAAAGACATGTAGATTGATGGGGTTACACAAAATTGCTGGGGAAACTCAGCGGGTGCAGCAGCATCTATGGAGCGAAGGAAATAGGTGACGTTTCGGGCCGAAACCCTTCTTCAGACTGATGGGGGGTGGGGAAAGAAAGAAGGAAAAAGGGAGGAGGAGGAGGAGCCCGAGGGCGGGCGGATGGGAGGGTGGGAGGAGACAGCTAGAGGGTTAAGGAAGGGGAGGAGACAGCACGGGCTAGCCAAATTGGGAGAATTCAATGTTAATGCCATAAGGACGCAAGGACCCCAGACGGAATATGAGGTGCTGTTCCTCCAATTTCCGCTGTTGCTCACTCTGGCAATGGAGGAGACCCAGGACAGAGAGGTCGGATTGGGAATGGGAGGGGGAGTTGAAGTGCTGAGCCACCGGGAGGTCAGGTAGGTTATTGCGGACTGAGCGGAGGTGTTCGGCGAAACGATCGCCCAACCTACGCTTGGTCTCACCGATGTAAATCAGCTGACATCTAGAGCAGCGGATGCAGTAGATGAGGTCCCAAGCAGTCGTTCCAGGTGCGACAAAGGTTCACCTGTATCTCCTCCAACCTCATCTACTGCATCCGCTGCTCTAGATGTCAGCTGATTTACATCGGTGAGACCAAGCGTAGGTTGGGCGACCGTTTCGCCGAACACCTCCGCTCAGTCCGCAATAACCTACCTGACCTCCCGGTGGCTCAGCACTTCAACTCCCCCTCCCATTCCCAATCCGACCTCTCTGTCCTGGGTCTCCTCCATTGCCAGAGTGAGCAACAGCGGAAATTGGAGGAACAGCACCTCATATTCCGTCTGGGGTCCTTGCGTCCTTATGGCATCAACATTGAATTCTCCCAATTTGGCTAGCCCGTGCTGTCTCCTCCCCTTCCTTAACCCTCTAGCTGTCTCCTCCCACCCTCCCATCCGCCCGCCCTCGGGCTCCTCCTCCTCCTCCCTTTTTCCTTCTTTCTTTCCCCACCCCCCATCAGTCTGAAGAAGGGTTTCGGCCCGAAACGTCGCCTATTTCCTTCGCTCCATAGATGCTGCTGCACCCGCTGAGTTTCCCCAGTAATTTTGTGTACCTTCGATATTCCAGCATCTGCAGTTCCCTTTTGAACACAATAGATTGATGGGGTTAATTGGCCACTGTAAATAGCTCTGATATATAGGGAGTGGTAGAATCTGGGGGAAGTTGAGGCAAATAATAAAATGGGGATTAATGTAGGAGTGTTCAAAATAGGTGCCTGGTGGTCAGTGTGGCATTGAAGGTGAAGGCAGGGGATGGGTACAGAATCACTTGCACTTGACCTAATGTTGGATGATTCTTTTGAATATTGCCTTGCTTAAATAGAGAACATTTTATCCTGTGTTGGGTTGCCTGGATCCAAGTAAACTTGGGATGAAGCATTAGACATTGTGCCCTAGACTTGGTAGCTGGTGGCAGAGCTTTTACATATCACTATCCAATAATTTATGTTGTAAGTGTTCATGGAAGTCAATTGTGGTATTATTTCCTTGCCCAACTGTTCATCTATGAAGTGTAATGCACCAAGTTTTCCTTGTCCTCAGATTTGTAGGGTGCTTGCAGCTGAACTACACTTGCAAATATTTTATCTTGATGCAGTCTCCAGCACGGAAAGTTGACCAAACAATGGTTGTCATTCATGGCTGGGAAAATATTGCGTGTTCACCGTGCTTTACTGAAATCCTGGTGACTGGAAATTGTTCAATTGCATTTCTTAAAACAAAACTTTGCTTAACTTTCTAATAGACATAACTTAGTGGTGGTAGAGATTGGCCTTGTATTATTATGCCTACAGTTGATAACAGCTCCACACTGCCTTGGATGGTAACCAGAGCCAGAGAAGAGCAGTTCTAGTTTAAGGCTGTGGTTTTTGTCTGTTTGTAGTTGGCTTCAATTTCATGTAGTAGAAAATGCGAAGAATTGTTTTCATTTGGCATCACCAAAGTTTGATTATATGTCTGGGAAATGCAACGGAAAATCTCCATTCTGAAATTTCTGAAATCCAAATTTTATGAAGCAATTGGCTCCAAGATATATTTGCAAATGTTAACAAATCTGACAAGTCAAAACAATCTTGCACGTTTTAAAATATTGCCAGTTTCCTAGTATTTTACTCAACTAACAAATGACACTAAAAATTGCGTCATATCCATAACCATTGACTTATTTCCAAATTTTACGTAATCTAAATGCTGTTTAATTCCATGGATTTTGGACTGGAGATATACGCTTTTTACAAGGGTTTGGGAAAGGCCCAATATTGTTATCTCCGCCTTACTTATCACATTTATCTCTCTCTGAGGTAGTCCTCAGTTTGTACGAAAATAGTCCAACTACTTGGTCAAAATGAGATCGACCATCACAAACGACAAGTGGTTATTGTGAGCCAAGATAGCTTTTATAGAGTCTTGACACCCGAACAGAAAGGAAAAGCAATGAAGGGGCAATTTAACTTTGATCACCCAGGTATGTAAATCGTAAATAAGCTTTCAATTGAAGCTTATTGGTAGCTCAACTATTGGGACATCTTATTTCCTCCCGACTTTTTTTTTTCTTGCAGATGCCTTTGATAATGAATTAATATTTAATACGCTCAGAGATATCGTTGAAGGAAAAATAGTTGAGATTCCTGTATATGACTTTGTTACCCATTCCAGGTAATTCACACTTTATAGATATTGCATTTGTTTTATTTAATTAATGCAAAAGGATATGCGAAGCTCAGCCTGACGTTAGAAATATGGGTGGATAAGGGAGTGTACAATTAGCTCTTGCAAACGAGAAAGATCTAAAGAAAAATCTCTTGCAAACGTGGGTCCTTGCATCACCTTTCTCCCTTCCATCCCGGGACCACAGGTAAATTTAAAGATACAATGTGGAAACAGGCCCTTGGGCCATGGATTCCATGTTGACTAACGATCAGCCGATGAAACATAGATGGTAGGTGCAGAAGTAAGCCATTCGGCCCTTCGAGGCAGCACCACCGTACAATATGATCATGGCTGATCATCCAGAATCTGTACCCTCTTCCTGCTTTTCCCCCACATCCCTTGATTCCATTAGCCCTAAGAGGTATATCTAACTCTCTTGAATACATCCAGTGATTTGGCCTCCACTGCCTTCTGTGGCAGAGAATTCCACAGATTCACAACTCTCGGGGTGAAAATGTTTTTCCTCATCTCATTCCTAAATGGCCTACCCCTTATTCTTAAACTGTGACCCCTGATTCAGGACTCCCCCAACATCGGGAACATTTTTCCTGCACCTAGCCTGTCCAATCCCTTAAGAATTCTATATGTTTCTATAAGATTCCCTCTCAACCTTCTTAAATTCAAGTGAATATAAACCCAGTTGATACATTCTTACATCATGTCAGTCCCTCCATCCTGGGACTTGACCTGGTGAACCTATGCTGCACTCCCTCAATAGCAAGAATGTCCTTCCTCAAATTAGGAGACCAAAACTGCACACAATACTCCAGGTGCGGTCTCCCAAGGGCCATGTACAACCACAGTAGGACCTCTTTGCTCCTATACTCAAATCCTCTCGCTATAAAGGCCAACATGCCATTTGCTTTCTTCACTGCCAGATTGATGTACAAGGACATCCAGGTCACATTGCACCTCCCCTTTTCCTAATCTGACACCATTCAGATAGTAATCTGCCTTCTTACTCTTGCAATCAGTGGATAACCTCATATTTATCCACATTATACTGCATCTGCCATGCATCTGCCCACTCACCCAACCTATCCAAGTCACCCTGCAGCCTCATAGCATCCTCCTCGCAGCTCACTCTGCCACCCAGCTTTGTGTCGTCCACTTGGTATTTGCTATATTAAAAGATCATGTGGGAGTGCAACATTTGGATAAGAACCACAATTTTGGCGTAACATTTTTATCATGTAAATTGCCATGGCCTTGAATGCTGGGCATGAGTCGACATTAATTTTTACCTAGTTCCTACTGTGTCCATCTGCTGTATTCTATGCAGGTCAAATGAAAGTTTACTTGGCGGTAGGCTTACCCCATTGAAATGGAAGTGGCCAATAATGCCACGATAAATTTCAATCTGAGTTTCAATAAATGGAACTAACTCAATGTTGAGTGACTGAGTATTTCAGCATCTTGGACAAAGCAAGAACATTTCTTTCATGTCTGAGCCTAAAAGCCTGTTCATCAGCTACAAATCCAACCTTTTATGTAATTCTCGACAGCAGCTCATATTCTGCTTGTGTAGCTTACAATTCAACAGTATGAACATTAAATGCTTCAATTTTGGAGAATGTAATCAAAAACCTACCAATGTGTCTCACATGGACACGCACCTATGCCTCCCTCCCTCCTTGCTCTCCCCCCCCCCCCTCTTTCAACCTATCTTCCTTTCTCCATCTTCACAATCAGCAATTTTTTACTCATCTTTTCATCTCTGGCCTTTGTCCAACCATCCGCCCATAAACCCCTTCCGACGCCAGTGTCTTCCTATCATTTGCCAGGCTTTGTCCTCTTCTCCCCCCCCCCCCCCCCACCTCCCCAAAATCAGTCTGAAGAAAGGTCATTACCAGAAACGTCATCTATCCATGTTCTGCAGCAATGATGCCTGACCCACTCCATCACTTGGTCTTTTTTTGTAAACCAGCATCTGCTTCCATTGTATTTATTTAGTGACTTAAAAATTGGCACAGTTTATGGCCTGACATGCAACCAATGATGAAAGTGGCGTAAACACTATTAAAAGAGTATGTGACTTTTACTGCAAGGAATGCAAGGGAGGGTGTGGTAAGGGAAAGGCTTAAACTGCACATTGAACCAGTCATAAGGTCATATGGGAGTAGAATTAGGCAATTCGGCTGATCAAATCTACTCTGCCATTCAATCATGGCTGATATATCTCTTCCTCCTAGCCCCATACCCCTGCCTCTCTCCATAACCTCTTACACCATACTAATCAAGAATCTATCTATCTCTGCCTTAAAAACATCCACTGACTTGGCCTCCACAGCCTTCTGTGGCAAAGAATTCCACAGATTCACCACCCTTTGACTAAAGAAACTTCCCCTCATCTCCTTCCTTAAAGAACGTCCTTTAATTCTGAGGCTATGACCTCTAGTCCTAGCCTCTCCCACTAATGGAAACATCCTCTCCACATCCACTCTATCCAAACCTTTCATTATTCTGTATATTTCAATGAGGTCCCCGCTCATTCTTCTAAACTCCAGCGAGTACAGCCCCAGTGCCGACAAACATCATCATAGGTTAACCTACTCATTCCTGGGATCATTCTTGTAAACCTCCTCTGGACCCTCTCCAGAGCCAGCACATTCTTCCTCAGACATGGTGCGCAAAATTGCTCACAATATTCCAAATGCGGCCTGACCAGCGCCTTATAGAGCCTCATTCCAAGGAATCTTGCACCTGATTGGGAGCTCATTGGTAAAGATGGCATAGTCAATTTTCATTCCAAATGAATAATATGTTCCTGATATTTATTTCTGCTATCTTTCCAGAAAATCTGAGACTGTGACTGTCTATCCAGCAGACGTGGTGCTATTTGAAGGCATCTTGGCCTTTTACGTACAAGATATCCGGGACATGTTTCAGATGAAACTCTTTGTGGACACTGACGCAGACACCCGACTATCACGCAGAGGTACAGGGCAGGTGGACATTAATATAGTGTGGTGCTTTGCTATTAAGCTGTCTGTATAAATGTGACGGCTTACCAAAAACATCAAAAGAGACCGGTCGAAGCTGATTTACCGAGTGCAACTTTGGTACGGTTTTTATATTCTCCGACGATTACACAGAAACTTGATTGACTAAAACTAGGTCTCGATTACAGAATGGAGCTTACTGAAATTCCTACAATGGATAACAAAAAGAATAAAATGATTATCCATAAGTCTAACTTCAATGAAAGTAGATCCAATTTTTTGTTACAACGATGAGAGCTATAACATCAATGAAGTTCCTGAAACTTGGGTGTCACCACTGCTGGATTTCATGTCTCTACGTTTAGGTTTTGTCTGCCATCACATCCCTGTCACCACATTAGCACAAACCACATTATCCCTTGCTATTCTTTCACGTACAACACCCACTTTGAGAAAAATTCTGTTTTTTCATTCCATTGTTGCATTCACTGGGTATTTCATATCAGCGTTCAATGAATACTAATGCCATCCTTCACGAGGTCCAGCATTATGTCCTTTATTCTCAGTTAAAGGTCATGAGTCTTGATTTGGATTATTCCAGAAATCAATACTATACAATAATACTTTATTAGCCAAGTATGTTTTGCAACATACGAGGAATTTCATTTGCCAAGTCAGTCATACAAATAAAAAGCAACGGAACACACAAAATACATTTTAACATAAACATCCACCACAGTGACTCCTCCACATTCCTCACTGTGATGGAAGACGAACAAAAAAAGTTCAATCTCTTCCCTTCTTTGTTCAGGGTTCCGACCTGAAACGTCGCCTATTCCTTTTCTCAAGAGATGTTATCTGTCCCATTAAGTTCCTTTTCTCAAGAGATGTTGTCTGTCCCATTAAGTTACTCGAACATTTTGTGTCTATCGCCAGAAAACAAGTTTGCTTTCTCTCTCTGATTTGTGTTTATTTCAAGCCTTATTGAAGTCCTCTCATGAACTATTTAAAAATACGTAATGTTTTGTTGATATGAGTATGTCTACACGGATAAATTAAGATGCCATTTAAAAAATAAATTTGGTCGCAGACTAGCTGGCATACAAAGGTTCCACAGCAGATATTCAATTCAATCTGAACCATAACGGGATGGACCAAATTTTGTATTTTGAGGGAACTAGTTTGACATGATCAATAGTCTGTTGTAAACGTTAATCTGATTTCCTGAAGTTTCCACGAATTTTGGTTTATTTTACAAATGTTGCGCCTCCAACTGAACTTGCTGAATAGTTTACCGCTGCTAGATAAATGATCGATATGTAGGGCTGGAGGCTCATCAAAATAGATGGGGTGAAAGGGTTTTGCAAATATGTGGGTGACTGGATCTTGCCAGTTTTCGTCAACTGCATTACCTGATGTTATTGCCAGTTTAGATTGGAGAGACAGTATGGAAACTGATCGTTAGGCATACCGAGTCATGGGGTCATGTTCACATTAGTTCTATGTTATCCCACTTTCTCATCCACTCCCTGCACACTAGGGACAATTTACAGAGGGCCAATTAACCCACAAACCCGCCGTCATTGAGATTTGGGAGGTAAACCCACTCGGTGATGGGGTGAACGTGAAAATTTCACACAGACAGCACCTGAGGTCAAGGTAGACTCCAGGTCTTTGGTGCTGTGAGTGGCTTGGTTCAGCAACTTGAGCGCCCAGGAACGGAAAAGACTACAAAGAACAGGGGAGAGAAAAGACTTTGCATTCCATCACAGTGGGTCCACTGTGATGGATGTTTGTGTGAACTAAATTGTGTGTATGTCCAGGAATTGTCTTTGTTTGTATGGCTGTGGAAACAGAATTTCGTTTGAGCCTCACTGAGGCTCAAATGACAATAAATTGTATTGTATTGTATTGTACAAAAAGTAGTAAACACTGTCCTGTCAATCATCGGCTCTGACCTCCCTACCATCGAGGGGATGTATCGCAGATGCTGCCTCAAAAAGTCTGGCAGCATCATTAAGGACCCACACCATCCTGGCCACACACTCATCTCCCCGCTACCTTCAGCTTGAAGGTACAGGAGCCTGAAGACTGCAACGTCCAGGTTCAGAAACAGCTTCTTCCCCACAGCCATCAGGCTATTGAACTAAACTCAAACAAAACTCTGAACATTAATAGCCCATTATCTGTTTATTTGCACTTTATCTGTTTGATTTATTCATGTGTGTATATATTTATACAATGGTATATGGACACACTGATCTGTTCTGTATTCATGCCTTCTATATTCTGTTGTGCTGAAGCAAAGCAAGAATTTCAGTGTCCTATCTGGGCCACATGACAATAAACTCTCTTGAATCTCTTTAATTTAGTTCAGGATTATACATTAAAGCACATTGGGTGAATGATAATGCAAAAAACTGCAGATCTGAAAACGAGCAAAGATCTGTGTGACGATAGGTCCCGGCACAAAACGTCATCTGTCCATTCCCTCCACAGGTGCTGCCTGACCCGCTGAGTTCCTCCAGCACTTTATGTTTTGCATGAATGATCATTGCTCTTACTTTGTGAAAGGACCGCACGGTGCGCACTGAGAATCAGCAACTTCCAATACGTTATCTCAAAGAAGTGGTCTGCAGGACCCAACCTTTGTTGAGAGAGGTCTTATCAGGCCTCTCTCTATACATTGAGTTTGGCAGCTATAAAACATAATCCCATTACAAAGCTTTTGTAAGAGCACGTTTGTGTTGGTGGGCTTGAACTCTGGTTTATTTGTAAAGATGAGAACGGGGAGATTACTGCAGACTGAACTACCGTGAGCATAATAAAGCATGAAGGATGCAGGAGAGAAAAGCTTCATGGAAAAGCATGCAAAATGATATCTTGGCTTAAGAAGTTGCAAAAGACATTAAAATCCAACTATTTAGTTGGACACGCGAGTTGGGCTCCTTGTGTGAAAGTGGTATCAATTTAGATGCAAGAACTCTCACGTTTTCAGAGATTACTTGAGGGTTGTTGACACTGAACTGATTCGTCTCTAGTATTTTTCAATATTTTGAAGATTTTTCTTGTGTAGATTTAACAGCCACATCTTGGAGCAGCACTTGTTTTCATTTGGCTTGTTTCTGTAAGCAACAAGCTTTCTGATCTAACAAGTGTTTTTAAGTGATGTTACATCATTGTCATTTACAAGTTGAAGTGCAAAATTTGTTTTTGTTCTTGCCACTCCACTGGCACCTAAGCTGCAAAAAATGAATACCGATAAATCCAAATTAGATTTCCACATGTAGCTTGACAACACACTAAGCCGAAAAGTCAGAAGCAACATGGCAGATATGGAGCATGTTTTCCCCCATGTTCCTTCTGGTAACAGCCAACCTTGTAATTGTAGGCTTAGAATCATACAGCATGCAAATAGGCCGTCCAGCCCTACTTGCCCAAGCCAACTAACATGCCCCATCTACACTAGTCCCGCTTACCCATGCTTGGCACATAAACCTCTAAACCTATTCTATCCATGAACCTGTTCAAGTGTCTCTTAAATGTTATGATAGTGGCATGACTGGAGAGGGTGTTTCTCCACCCCTCTTGCACTCCACAGCTTTGTCTGTAGTAAACAGACTAAGACTGGAAACTTAATTCCTTCAAATCTGTAACCTGTTTATGCCATAGCACTTTACTGGTGTATTTTCAAAGGAAGAATTGTTTATTTCAGGTGGCGATTAATGCAGTTTGCAGTTTCAGAAATAAGATAATAAAATTGTATGTTAACTGAAATAATGAAACATGTATATCTTGCATTATGCCTCTGAATGTTCACTTTGTACCCCCTACTCCCCCTCTTGTTTCAGTATTAAGAGACATCAGTGAAAGGCAACGAGATCTAGAGCAAGTTTTAACACAGTATATAACATTTGTGAAGCCAGCTTTTGAAGAATTCTGCCTCCCTGTAAGTATAATGGGATCATTAATTATAATGTTTTAAGGGGGGATAGTTTGGGACGGAGTCCCGAACGTCAACTCTGAGAACACTAAATTCTACCAAATTGCAGCAAGCAGGATCCCGACTATTGGCATTGGCAACTAGATCTTGCTAATGATTCTTGTCCCCGAAACTCCATGACCAAGAAAAATAAGTGTTTTAAGCTTTCTAACGTTTAGGAATTGTTGGTGGAATCTATTTTGGGTTTAGGTAGAATTGTATTGATTCTGCTCAATTGTATTGAGCAAGATAAAGTGGAAAGTATTTGGTAAAAAGCAAGACACCGTTTGTTTTATTTGGGGGAATTGCCATCAGATTTAGTTACTCTGGGGTATGTACCTACTGTACTGTATTGTTGTTTGGCATGCATGGTTTTCAGCAAACTCGTGTTGATGGTCCTTCTGGTTGGCACGGATTGATTGGAATATGTACGTGCAGACAGCATTGCAATGCCATTATAATGGGTCTATATTACACTGGCAATGAATCACTTACATAGGTGATGTGTTGGACCAGGGAAGTGAAATAGTTTTGTTTATTGTCACGTGTACCAAGGTACAGTGAAGAACATTTGCGACACAAAGTGCTGGAGCAGCTCAGCAGGTCAGGCAGCATCTCTGGAGAACGTGGATAAGTGACGTTTCGGGTTGAGACTCTTCATCAGACTGAAGAAAGGTCTCACCCTGAAATGTCACCTACACATTCTCTGCAGAGTTATTCCAGCGCTTTGTGTCCTTTTGTATATGAACCAGCATCTGCAGTTCCTTGTTCCCACATTCACTGCTTTTTGTTTGGAGAGGACTTTTTCAACTCCTTCCTCAAAGTATCAGTTTAACTGTGTCCAATTGTGCAATGCATTCGTGATCTGCGAATGCTGGATAATTATGTAATTATGGAGAGGATTTGGTCAATTGGCATCCATCCTACTCGAAGGGCCGAATCGCCTACTCCACCTATTTTCTACTCGTGAGAGAGGGTCAGGGAAGGAGCTCCACCATGGCCACAAATTTATTTACAACTTCCTTAATCATTCTCCGTTTTTAAATTTACTTCCCCAGGATTCAGGATCCTGTTCATTACTTCAATATTAAATATTGATCAAAGATCCTAACATTTAATTGTGTAATGCAGATATCATTTCTGATTTTCATCTTGTTTGCTGGGTTAAAATAACCTGTACTTTGAAACGTGGTGCCCTTGAGAAATTTCCATTACTTTGATAGCTTTGTCAGCACAAACTTGAACCGACTGCTTTGCCAGTGTAATCCTCACTTTTTCTTTCACATCAATTAAATCTCATTTATTCTCTACATATTTTGCCCCACAAACAATTTGAAGTCATGAAAGCCATTTTCTTCATGTTGCTATTCCCCGAGGGCAATATAGAAAATAGGTGCAGTAGGAGGCCATTTGGCCCTTCGAGCCTGCACCGCCATTCATTGTGATCCACAATCAGTAACCCGTGCCTGCCTTTTCCCCACATCCCTTGATTCCGCTAGCCCCTAGAGCTCTATCTAACTCTTTTAAATTAATCCAATGAATTGGCCTCTACTGCCTTCTGTGGCAGAGAATCTCTGGGTGAAAAAGTTTGTTCTCATCTCAGTTTTAAATGGCTCCCCTTTATTCTTAGACTGTGGCCCTTGGTTCTGGACTTCCCCCATCATTGGGAACATTGATAGTTGGTAACAATGTTTCCCTACCCAAGGGAGCTTATTCAATGCTCGCTTGGTACAGGTCAGTGGAATAATGTCACCCACTCCAACCCCTTCAAGTGCACTTGTATGCATGGTCACTATCATAGACGTCGAACAGGCATTCCTGAAAGTGGTGCCATCATGATGTTTATCATTGTTAACTTTGAGTCATAAACTATTCCCACTCTTACTTTACTTTATCAAAGCAGTTTCAAATCTTGCAGCGGTCTGTCACCATTTCCAGAAGCTTTATCCCTTTCTTAAAAACCTTCAACTACAGAAATACTTTCACAAATATCAGGTAAACTTGCTTTCAACCTTTTAAATGTTAATCTACAGAAATGTTTTCTTTTGCGAGAAGTATTTTCTTGTATTAGCCCTGTACCAAGTATTCTCACTGTCTCAAAGCATAAAGAAAGTGCCCATTCCTCATGAGAAAAACATTGTAAGAAACATTTAGCCAAGTGCATGGATAGGTTAGGTTTAGAGGGATATGGGCCAAAAGCAGGCAGGTGGTATTAGTTTATATGGGACATGTTGGTCGGCATGGGCTAGTTGGGCCGAAGGGCCTGTTTCCACGCTGTTGATTTCCAGTACTTGCTATGTTCACTTAGCCATTACAGAGATACGGTTGCAAAGTCTTGGTCTTTGCAATGGCTAAGAGATTTTTAGGTTAAATATTCCAGGATGTTTTTAGAAGAGAGAAGCATAATATAAAAAGATGGATGGAGCCAATATTAAAGATAGAAGTAAAGATCATAGTGATGAAGGATCTTGGCTTTGAAAATCAAGTAGAACCAGTCTGGAAGGATTTTCAGAATAATGGTGGGAGTGCCCTTAAGTTGTAATGGTACTGCAGGGCATTATATAAACAAGAAATTAGAACTGCATGTAGCAATGGTAAAATTAATAACCAGGACACTAATCATGTAGAGACTGGGCAAACCAAATTGATCTGATGGTAAGGTACAGTTAAGGACGAATGATCATAACATGATGGAATAATACATAAAGATTTAGTGATTTGGTTCAATCTGAAAATAGTCCTGAATCTGAGCAAAACAAACTACAAAAACTACAGTTGATATGGCAGCTTGGGAAGCTACATAAGAAAATATGCTGGTAAACAAACTGTAGCTACGTTTTAGGGAATTAATATATCACTTACATGTAATATATTTCTTTTAAGGGTCAAAAAAATAGAATGGCTCAGCCAAGGCTATGAAGGGAAGTTATAAAATTGTATTAGATCATCGGAAAATATTGAAAAAGAGCAGAAACCCAAAAGGTTGGGAGGATTTCTGAATTCGGTGAAGAGCTAACCTTTAGATAAAGGAAGGGGAGTAGATTGAGAAAAGAAGAAAAAAAGCCATACAGATTGTAAAGGCATCTTTAAATGTAAAAAGGAAAACATTAGCCAACGTTAACGTGGATCGCTTACAGATAGAGACATTTTTATGGCGTAGAAGGAGATGGCTATGGAGATATCGGGTGCATCAGTTGTCATCTTCCCCAATTCTGTCGATTGTAGAATAATTCCCACAGTTTGGATGGTGGCCCATGTTATACAGGTTCACCAATGACTTTCCAACAACTGGTGATCTGTAATGCCCCTGTCCCACTTAGGAAACCTGAACGGAAACCTCTGGAGACTTTGCGCCCCACCCAAGGTTTCCGTGCGGTTCCCGGAAGTTGCAGGTAGTGGAAGCAGGTAAGGAGACTGACAAAAACCTCCGGGAACCGCACGGAAACCTTGGGTGGGGCGCAAAGTCTACAGAGGTTTCTGTTCAGGTTTCCTAAGTGGGACAGGAGCATTAGTCTGTTGTCGTGGTGTGTGTCCCCCCCCCCCCCCGGCTCTGAAAATGCAGCCCTAAGGCCAGTTGAGGCGGAAGATCACGACCTCATTAGGACTTTCATGCCAATCAGCAGGTCTGATTTGCCCCTCGCATCTGACTTCTGTTACCAACTGCCGCCCCCCCCCCCCCCCCCCAATCCCACCGCCCCCCCCCCCACCCCCCCCCCCCCCCCCCCCCAAAGACTGTGACCTCTGTTGGTCCTGTACCTATTGCTCTGACAAGTGGGGAAATTGCTCGACTCTATTGTTGCGGTAGTGTTAACTTGAAACAATAAAATAGGATTGGACACTCAGCGTAACTTTATAACAGGAAAATAAATCATCAGCATGATATCAGCGCTATTTCAGATAATCAGAATGGAGAGACTGGAACAAGGATGGGGAGCCCTGATCCAAAATGTAATTTATCCACTGCCTGCATACATGCTGCCTGACTGGCTGAGTTACTCCAGCACTTTTTTTGGGTCATACACAGTGCCCTCCATAATGTTTGGGACAAAGACCCGTCATTTATTTATTTGCTTCTGTATTCCACAATTTGAGATATGTACTAGAAAAAATCACATGTGGTTAAAGTGCACATTGTCAGATTTTATTAAAGGCCATTTTGATACATTTTTGTTTCACCATGTAGATATTACAGCTGTGTTTATACATAGTCCCCCCTTTTCAGGGCACCATAATGTTTGGGACACATGGCTTCACAGGTGTTTGTAATTGCTCAGGTGTGTTTAATTGCCTCGTTAATGCAGGTATAAGAGAGCTCTCAGCACCTAGTCTTTCCTCCAGTCTTTGGAAACTTTTATTGCTGTTTATCAACACGAGGACCAAAGTTGTGCCGATGAAAGTCAAAGAAGCCATTATGAGACTGATACATTTGAATAAAACTGTTAGAGACATCAGCCAAATCTTAGGCTTACCAAAATCAACTGTTTGGAACATCATTAAAAAGAAAGAGAGCACTGGTGAGCTTACTAATCGCAAAGGGACTGGCAGGCCAAGGAAGACCTCCACAGCTGATGACAAGAATTATCTCTATAATAAAGAAAAATCCCCAAACACCTGTCCGACAGATTAGAAATACTCTTCAGGAGTCAGGTGTGGACTTGTCAATGACCACTGTCCGCAGAAGACTTCATGAACAGAAATACAGAGGCTACACTGCAAGATGCAAACCACTGGTTAGCTGCAAAAATAGGATGGCCATGTTACAGTTTGCCAAGAAGTACTTTAAAAGAACAGCCACAGTTCTGGAAAAGGGTTTTGTGGACAGATGAGACAAAGATTAACATATCAGAGTGATGGCAAGAGCAAAGTATGGAGGAGAGAAGGAACTGCGCAAGATCCAAAGCATACCATCTCATCTGTGAAACTCGGTGGTGGGGGTGTTATGGCCTGGGCATGTATGGCTGCTGAAGGTACTGGCTCACATCTTCATTGATGATACAACTGCTGATGATAGTAACATAATGAATTCTGAAGTCTATGGACACATCTCATCTGTTCAAGTTCAAACAAATGCCTCAAAGCTCATTGGCCAGCGGTTCATTCTACAGCAAGACAATGATCCCAAACATACTGCTAAAGCAACAAAGGAGTTTTTCAAAGCTAAAAAATGGTTAATTCTTGAGTGACCAAGTCAATCACTGATCTGAACCCAATTGAGCATGTCTTTTATATGCTGAAGAGAAAACTGAAGGGGACTAGCCCCCAAATCAAGCATAAGCTAAAGATGGCTGCAATACAGGCCTGGCGGAGCATCACCAGGGAAGACGCCCAGCAACTGGTGATGTCCATGAATCACAGACTTCAAGCAGTCATTGCATGCAAAGGATATGCAACAAAATACTAAACATGACTACTTTCATTTACATGACATTGCTGTGTCCCAAATATTATGGTGCCCTGATGTGGGGGGGACTATGTATAAACACAGCTGTAATTTCTACATGGTGACATCAAAATGTATAAAAATGGCCTTTATTAAAATCTGACTGTGCACTTTAACCACATGTGATTTATTTATTTCTATGACAAATCTCAAATTGTGGAGTACAGAGGCACACAAATAAATGATGGGTCTTTGTCCCAAACATTATGGAGGGCACTTGGGTAAGCTGCCCAGAAAATCATATAGGGCAGGTGACGGGGTAAATTCAAGATCGAGGTCAATAGATTTGCCTATATTTTGGGAATCTAGGGTTAGGATCTGTGCAACAATGTGATGTTGAGGCAAGGATCACCGTGATCGCATTCAATGACGAAGCACATACTTGAGGGGCTGAAGTTGCATTTCGGGCACAATCGTCACATGAGAGATTTGCTGATGGGGTTAGCATGTACAGAAGGGGGGGAAAAGGCTTGATGAAAGCAAATTGCTAAATTCTATGTAATTGTGAGATGGAAAATTATGTACAAACTTTCTTTTGTTTAGTTTTGAGACACAGCTTGGAAATGTGTCCTTCAGCCCACTGAGTCCACACTGATCATCCTTTCACACTAGCTTTATGTTATCCCACTTTCCATCTACTTATTACACATCGGGGCATTTCACAGTCGAATTAACCCGCAACCCCGTTACGTCTTTGGGATGTGGGAGGAAACCAGAGCACCAGGAGGAGACCCTCTCAGTCACGGAGATCGTCAGTTTCTACACAGACAGCTCCCGAAGTCGGGAAGAACCTGGGTCTCTGGCACTGAGAGGCAGCGGCTCGACCAGCTGCACCATCGTGCTGCCAATTGTATTCCAAGATGTTTTGTTGCCAAACATTACTATAAATACAAACCATAAATGTGCTTTACACAGTACTTTAACATTTTTTAATGATTTTATGTGATGTATGTCAAAAAAAAACTGAGTAACTTTACATTGTGCTTGAATTTAGTTACAGTAAACTTCAATTTTAAATGTGTTGAGCAAATAGAACGGCAAACACTACATTGTATCATTCAATACATTTGCTTTATTAGAGAGTAAAAAGTCATGTGCGATTGTACATTCAAAGCTTCATTCCATTTTGCCAGTTCCATGTGTAGCCTTAGCTTAACAAGTGGCTTTGGCTAATCTCCTGCTTCATCTGTTACTGTGCATGTATATGACATGTTAAACATGAGTCATCTTTTATCTGAGGCACCAAATAAACATGTGCTTTTCTTCAAAATAGACCAAAAAGTATGCAGATGTCATCATTCCAAGAGGAGCAGAAAACTTGGGTAGGAACTTTATCTCTTTAAAGTTTTTTGATATTTCCTATCCTCCCCACTAACATCCTGCTATGATTCATGAGTAACTGCTGGAAGAGATTGGCTATCGTGCAGTAGAAGCGAATGTGCATTTGGTTTACCATCTGGGCCACAGTGGCTTCCCGTCTCTATTCACAACTGCATCAGAAGAGAACTCTCAACAAACACTTAGACTATTAATAACAAGGTTAATAGAAGAATGTCAAGATGCTTTGAAAATCTCTCTCTCTCTCTCTCTCTCTCTCTCTCTCTCTCTCTCTCTCTCTCTCTCTCTCTTCCCCCCCCCCCCCCCCCCAAATTCCTATTAAACATTCAACTGATTCTCTGAATCATTGCACAGATGGTCAAATACATTGATTTCAGTTTAAATTGGAGAACTATTTTATGCCCCATTTCCCCTCTACTCTATCTCCAATGTGTGATCTGTTATCAGAAACCTAAAATGACGACAGGTTTTTGCAGTGTTAAATGAAGGCTTTTTTAAAAAAAACAAATTTATGGAATTGAATGTACCCTCAAGGCCCATATCTCAAATCAAATTATTAAATTCATGTTCTGAAGCTGGTATAAGTGTTTGGGAAACATTCTTTTGTTCTCGTGTGAACTCTGTTACGAAGATAACTTTGGTTTCATGTTAATTTAAACGTCTCACCAGAATGTGTCACATCTGTGACCCATCCAGTGTGAAGAAGGGTCCGACCCGAAACGTCACCCATCTATGTTCTCCAGGGATGCTGCCTGACCCGCTGAGTTACTCCAGCGTTTTATGCGTCTCATCTCTCTTCCATTGGTTCTATCTGAACCCTTCATAGACCATTTATTTTCAATCTTCACGACATCTTTGTTCTAGTCCTTGTCATCACCATTGCTAAATAGTCAACCATTCGGAATCCTGAAAGCCACCGTCAAATGGCATGTGCATTTGAGGCCTGGCAACATCTGTACAGAGAGCAATGGATTATGTTGCATCAAGAATCCATCAAGACAGTGCTTGTACAATGCAGATGAGAAGAGACCCCTCTGAACTCCAGATGCTAGTGTTTGGGAAAGGGTTTAATTGCTAGATCGCTTCATTTTGCTGTATTTTCGAGAGCTGAATGCAATGACAGTTACAACTGCCTCTGGCAAATAAACTGGGTTTAAATTTTCTGCATTAATTAGTTTATTTTAGAAGCAGTGTCATTGAATAAAAGTACCCCTGGTAACAAGATAATAAAATGGTGAAATTAAACATGTGAAAGAATTGGCATGCATCTCCTGTCTGAATGCATTTCATTGGATCCAGTGTCATTTCAAACATGAGACCTAGTTATCCTCCCACTGGGGAGTATTATCATTCAGTTTATACATGGACTGGAATAAAGTTGCTCTGCAGACAGTAATGTAATGTTCCACAAGAGGAATAATTTTAGAGAAATTATTGAAGAAATGGGTTTCTAATGATTACAATTTAGAAAGCAGTCATAATACTGTTCTTGAACTCAAAATTCAAATCTACTTGTAACATCTTGCCTAATGGTCCCCTGCAGATATATTTCCTGCTTTTCTACTTTTGCTATTGAAATCATTACAAACTTTTGAATAGATAGACACAAAGTGATGTTGCCTGGCCCACCGAGTCCCTCCAGCATTTTGTGTCTACCTTTGGTATAAACCAGCATCTGCAGTTCCTTCCTACACAAAGCTTTGAAGACTGCAATATTATTCTGCATACATTTTCATGTTCTCACTTCGATCCGGACCTCGGGTGCTATCTGTGTGGCGTTTTCATGTTCTCCCCGTGGCCACCCGGATTTCCTCCCGGGTGCCCCCGTTTCCTCCCACATCCCAAAGACGTGTAGGTTTGTCAGTTAATTGATTGGTGTAAATTGATCCTAGTGTGTCGGGGGTGGACGAGAAAGTGGGATAACTTAGAACTAGGGTGAACGGGTGATTGATGGTCGATGAGGACCAGGTGGGTCAAAGGGCCTGTTTCCACGCTATATCTCTTTTTTTTTAAATAATACATTCTTGTCCTCCTCCTTCCTGCCAGTTGCCATAAATCTGATCGTGCAGCACATCCAAGACCTTCTCAATGGTGGACTGAGCAAGCGCCAAAATGGCTGTTTGAATGGCTACAGTACTTCATACAAGAGAGAGACTTTGGATTCCAACAGCAGACCACACTGACCGAAGGCTGATGAGAGGAAATCCTGCAGTGAAGTTTAGCATTGACTTTACCATTTACTCTCGTTGGGAAAGGGAGAGCTGCCATGATCTTTAAAACATTATTCAAAGCAAAATTAACTTTTGGCACCAAAACCAATTTCTTCTCAAAGTATTTAATTTTGCCAATTAAGTTTTTGTTTTTTTTGTTTGTTTATTGTGTAATTTAAAAATGGCACCTTGCCTTTTATGTTAAATGTCTGTGCTCCAGCAATTGTCTCTTATTAAAAAAAAAAATGCAATCCAATAAAGGAATACATTTGTGTGTGGTTGGAAATGTACAAAATGCGACAAATCCTGTCCTTTTGTATGTTGTCTTTAATTTGACAGAATGTATTGGGAACAACTTTCAATGTTATAAATAAGTTCCAGGAGCAGAATTAGGCCATTCGGCCCTTCAAATCTACTCTGCCATTCAATCATGGTTGATCTATCTTTCCCTCTCAATCCCGTTCTCATGCCTTCGCTCCATAACCTCTGACACTCTTACTAATCAAGAATCTGTCAATTTCTGCCTTAATATACATTGACGTGGCCTCCACAATCATCTGTGGCAGTGATTTCCACAGATTCGCCACCATCTGACTTAAGAAATTCCTTCTCATCTCCTTTCTAAAGGTACGTCCTTTTATTCTGACACTATGGCCTCTGGTGTTCGACTCTCCCACCAGTGGAAACATCCTCTCCACATTCACTCTATCCAGGCCTATAATGCTAGGTATCTGCCTGCTCAGCAATATTTAAGAAATATTCTGTATTTCATTGCACTGAATGGCTTTAACTTTGAACCTGATGTGCCAGTGGGATGATTTAAAATAAATATATAAATTATAGATGCTTTTGATGAGGAATTTGGGCACCATAATCACCTCATCCCTAATGCTCCTCACACTTGTAAACCTTGCATGAATGCAAAGTGAAAGCAGGGAGAATATTGGAATTATTCTGGTGAGTTTAGATGAAACTAGACTCTTTATAATTAAATGATACACTCGAGCAACCCTTCTGGGGAATGCCCTTGAATTCCATCACTTTCTCCTTCCTCAACCTGCCAGGCCATTTACATTTTCTCTCAAATTTAACTTTTATTGCTTGACGGACACGTGCTAGATTGTTTTTGGCCAATTTGCAAAGTGTCGTACATCTTATTGGGCTACTCCAGACAAGGGGAGTTGAACTTGAAGAGGAAATATAATTGACCCTTGGTTCTGTCCGACCAAAGCAGTCCTTTCTTGCTTTTTGTAATGGTGCAGGTAACTGAGGATAGAAAGATGGATTTTGTTTGTTCACACCCACACTCTGGTTTCCATGTATCGTATGTTAGTCTATGGCCATGGAGTCATGAACTAAAGGGATAACCCGCTAATAAAATATGAATTTTCTATGGAGAACGAGGTATGAATGTTGTTTTCAATTTGAACAAATAAACTTCACGGGTTATATTGTCAATAAGAAGCTTGTTTCAAAGAAAACCTTCAGGTAATTTTAAAGAAAAATTAGGAAATATTGAGTATATATTATTAAGAGACAGCACCTGTATGCCTTTTATTTCTCCTTTTTCTTCCATAACCCCACCCTCCCTTTTTCCTGGTCCTGATGTGCACCAATTTTTCCAACTAGCCAAAGGTTTCAAAGGTCTTTTATTGTCACGTGCACCAATTGGTACAGTGATATGCGAATTACCATACAGCCATACCAAAAAAAGCAACAAGACACGCAACTACATAAAAGTTAACATAAACATCCACCACAATGGATTCCCCACATTCCTCACTGTGATGAAAGGCAGCAATAGTCTAATCTTCCCTCATTTTTAGCTGGTGCGATCAAAGCTCCCACAACCGGTGATCGAAGCCACCGCATCGGGGCGAAGGAAGCTCAAGAACACTAAAGAACACTAAAAACATACATTTAGCACATACTTTAAAAAATGAAGAAGAAAGGGACAGACAGACTGTTGGCGAGGCAGCCATTGCTGGCACCACCCGGTTAATCCAACCCTCCCCTGGGCTTTGCATTTCACTCCTCTTTCACTTCTCTCCTTATCAGCATCCATCTGTGTACTTTGATCTCCTTTTGTCATCCTTTTTGCCTGTTTTTCACCTCCAGCCTTTATTCACTCATCTGCCAATCAAAAATTCCCTTCACCCTTACCCACCCATCCCTTGCCAGACTCTGTTCTGTCCCACCTCTCTTCCAGCTTTCTTCTTCCCCCCCGCTAAAATAAAATCACTGAATTAAGGTCTTAATCTGAAATGCCTCCAATCCATGTTCTCGAGATAGACACAGAATGCTGGAGCAACTCAGTGGGTCAGGCAGCATCTCTGCAGAGAAGGAATAGGTGACGTTTTGGGTTGAAAACCTTCAGACTTAGAGATGCTGCCTGACCCACTGAGTTAATCTAGCTCTTGGTATTCGAAGATTCGCGAGGTGGGTTCAAGACATTTTCATTATTTCAAGATAATTATAATTGATTTTCTTTCTTCCCTACACTATTTACTGTTATAAGTGCTACTAAGCAAGGAACATGCAATCACAACTTGGTTTGGGAACAGCTCTGCCCAAGACCGCAAGAAATGTCAGAGTGCTGTGGATGTGGCCCAGTACATCAGACTCCCCACCATTAACAAATCTACACTTCACGCTGCCTCAGGAAAGCAGCCAAGCTAATCCAAGGCTTGCCCTGTCCTGCTCATTCCTCCTCCTCCTCCCACCCGGCAGGCAAACGGTACAGAAGCTTGAAAGCATATACCACCAGACTCGGGAACAGCTTCTTCCCCTCTTCGGCTTCCAAATGGTTCTTCCATAAGTTGTCTCCCGCTGTGTGGGGTGTTCATGTTAAATCCTATCGTGTGATTCACCTCTACCCCATTGCGAACATTGTTTCTGGAACTGGCGCGCTAGAATGCTGACAACTATAATCTGCACTCTGTATCATCCCCTTTGCTTTGCCAATTGTATGTGAGGTTTGATCTGCTTGTATTTGTGTATAGTATTATCTAGTTTGATTGGATAGCATGCAAAGCTTTTTCCTGTAGCTCGTTTCACGTGACAATTATAAAGTTCAGAGGTCTTGGTCCCATGGGAACTTCAGTAAGCAAGTGGAAAGATTTACACGTTTAAGAAAAACTCTCTTGTGTCTACATCAGTCCATAAAAGATAATCAACAAATCTGAGCTATGGGGCGGCATAGTGGTGCAGCAGTAGAGCTGCTGCTTTACAGCATCAGAGACCCGGGTTTGACCCTGACGATGGGGTTTACACGTTCCCCCTGTGACCACGTGGGTTTTCTCTGGGTGCTCCGGTTTCCTCCCACATTCCAAAGACGAACACGTTTTTAGGTTAATTGCTTTGGTAAAATTGTGAACTATCCCTAGTCGTAGGATAGTGCTAGTGTATGGGGTGATCGCTGGTCGGCGCGGACTCATCGGACCGAGGGCCTGTTTCTACACTGTATCTCTAAAGTCTGCTCTGTCACTTCACACTGCATACGTAGTTCCACAGATGATTCATTCAGCACTGGATATCTGAAGCCACCAATGTGCGTAAGATGTCTTTAAGCATGAAACATTTTAAATATTTCATGGTCTTTTGAAAATTTTAAATTGCTTCAAATGTTGCCCATGAACTGCTCAACAACATTTTGTAAGCTTGTTCATTATCCCCGCAGCAGGCTTTGGAACGCTACTATCTAAGGGAACTGCGGAAAGCAATTGTAAAATTTCTAAAAATAAATTTTATAAAATTTATTGCGAGTAATCTTTGCCTTTAAACATTTGACATTTGAGGAAGCTGCCCCAATCTTCAAGGTTTACAATCTCTTCCTTTCTTTTATCTCCCATGTCAGTGCAAACAAGAGCATACAGAGATTCTCTGTGTCTTTATGCATTGAGCCATGACAGAGTGCAGAAAATATTGTTTTCAGCATTGTAGCGCAACTGTTCTGGAGACAAAGTCCAATGTCTGCAATGGGGTAGAGGTGAACCAGACAAAATCCTAGCTTAAGCAGTAATTCTATAAAATATCATATTTGAAGATACTCTTTCAGTGCCTGGAGTTGCAGGAACATGGAGTAAGGGGACTTTCCGTTGCTATCAGAACGAACCAAAATGTATGAACGTCTTTGTGGTCTTTACAGTGCAGCTGCTAAATATATACAACTGGAGCTAAAATAGTCCATTCAGTTCTATGCAGTGATTCAATTAGAGATGATTGAACTGTAGCTTTACCTGCCTGGTTCTGTTCAGTGCCTCATGGGAATGCAGGTCATCTCTTCGCAACCCGATCTCTCAATCTTTTTTTAGCCCAGTGCCATATTATTAAATAAATCTTTGCTGCAACCTCCAAGGTCACCATCACCCTCTTGCAGAGTGGTATCCACCACAAAATACAGTACTTAATAAAGCACTAGAGCGGTGGAGTTGCTGTCTTACAGTGAATGCAGCGCTGGAGACCAGGGTTCAATAGACAATAGGTGCAGGAGTAGGCCATTTGGCCCTTCGAGCCAGCACCGCCATTCAATGTGATCATGGCTGATCATCCCTAATCAGTACCCCGTTCCTGCCTTCTCCCCATATCCCCTGATTCCGTTATTATTAAGAGCCCTATCTAGCTCTCTCTTGAAAGCATCCAGAGAACCTGCCTCCACCGCAGAGGCAGAGAATTCCACGGACTCAACGCTGTGAGAAAAAGTTTCCTCGTCTCCGTTCTAAATGGCTTACTCCTTATTCTTAAACTGTGACCCCTGGTTCTGGACTCCCCCAACATCGGGAACATATTTCCTGCCTCTAGCGTGTCCAAACCCTTAACAATCTTATATGCTTCAATGAGATATCCTCTCATCCTTCTAAACTCCAGAGTGTACAAGCCCGGCCGCTCCATTCTCTAAGCATATGACAGTCCCGCCATCCCGGGAATTAACCTTGTAAACCTACGCTGCACTCCCTCAATAGCAAGAATGTCCTTCAAATTAGGGGACCAAAACTGCACACAATACTCCAGGTGTGGTCTCACTAGGCCTCAACTGCAGAAGGGCCTCTTGGCTCCTATATTCGACGACTCTTGTTATAAAGGCCAACATGCCATTCGCTTTCTTCACTGCCTGCTGTACCTGCATGCTTACTTTCATAGATTGATGAACAAGGACCCCCAGATCTTCCCCTTTTCCCAACTTGTCACCATTTCGATCCCGACTATGGGTGCTGTCTGTAGGGAGTTTGTACGTTCTCCCTGTGACCTGTGTGCGTTTTCTCCGAGATCTTCGGTTTCCTCCCACACTCCAATGATGTACAGGCTTGTAGGTTGATTGGCTTGGTAAATGTAAAACTTGTCCCTAGTGTGTGTAGGATAGTGTTAATGTGCGGGGATCGCTGGTCGGCGCGGCCTCAGTGGGTCGAAGGGTTTAAGAAAGAACTGCAGATGCTGGTAAAATCGAAGGTAGACACAAAATGCTGGAGAAACTCAGTGGGTGAGGCAGCATCTATGGAGAGAAGGAATTGGCAACGTTTTGGGTCAAGACCCTTCTTCAGAAGGCCGAAGGGCCTGTTTCCGCGCTGTATCTCTAAACTAAACTAAGCATACTGTATTAAAAAAAACCTTGTTCCTGAAACATCCTAGGGGGCTTCACACGGACAAACTAAAAAGACAGTTCTACAAGGAGTGATTAGGTTGGGCCAGTATTACAGTCAGAGGTAGCTTTAAGAAGTACAGGTCCACCACCGACGGTCCTGCACGTCCTTTAATCCGGATAAAATCACGAGAGCATTGCAAGTGATGCACTCTCTTCGGGCGTGTGCCTCCGTCCTGAAAGGTTATTTGTTTACTTTGTCAATTCTTTATTTAAATTTCTAGCAATCTATGGTGCTTTATAGAGACATGGGAGGGGTATTGTTGAATTATTATAACGTGACCTCTGTTGGTCCGGCAAAATGGCTAATCCGGCAAGGCTCTGGAACCAAAGGTGCTGGAAAATCAATGGTACTTGATAGGATGAAAAGAACGTGGGGTGGGGGTGGTTAGGAGAAGGAATTCAAGATCTTAGCAACTCACTTGATGATATTCCTCTTAGTGAAGAGTTGATAAAATCTGGGGATACCCAAGAAATAGGAGAGAGCCACTATCTCGAGAAATTAAGGATTGCAAGAAATTACAATTTTCTTGATTAGTACTGGTGTCAGGGGTTATGGGGCAAAGGCAGGAGAATGGGGTTGAGAGGGAAAGTTAGATCAGCCATGATTGAATGGGCAGAATGGACTTGATGGGCCAAATATCCTAATCCTATTCCCACATGGACATATGAGATAAGGAATAGCAAACCCATGGAGGATTTTAAGCATAAAATATATTTTTTAATTTAAGTGAAATTTTACCAGGTTCACAGCTCTATCCAACACACTCAATCTGCAAAATTACTTTCAGACATGTCCTGTTCCTACAGGAGAAGACTTTGGCCTCCAATATCTGTACCAAACACGTGCCCCAGTTGAACTAATTTAGTTTAGTTTAGTGATATAGCACGGTAACGAGCCCTATGGCCCACCGAGTCCACGCCGACCAGTGATCCCCGTGCACGAGCACTATCCTACATACTAGGGACAACTTACAATATTTACCAAAGCCAATTAACCTACAAACCTATAGCAGAGCAAGATAGATCACTCCTGCTAAATGCAATGGGCTGACGTGTAGTACGCAACGGAACGTGGTCCTTTTTTTCCACCCGACCCGACTCGCAGTGTAATCAACGTTGCGGGGGAACAGTTTGTGTTAATAAATTTAAATTCTGAAAATGAGGAGAAGATTTTTACCAAATAACTTTTATTTTTACGAGGATGTTTCTGTAACCGGTTTCCGTCTCCGCACTATTATCCTATGGGATCTTTGGTGCGGAGACGGAAGCCGGTTATGGAAATGGGGCGTTAAATTACCCATGAATCTGCCCATGACCATACTACGTCTTTTTCGTCGAGTGGACTATCTTGCTCGCTATAGGATCTTTGGTACAAACCTGCGTGTGTTTGGAATGTGGGAGGAAACCCGAGCACCCAGAGAAAACCCACGCCATCAGAGGGAGAATGTATAAACTCCGTGCAAACAGCACGCGTAGTCAGGATCGAACCCAGGTCTCAAGCTATAAGGCAGTAACTCCACCGCTGTGCCACCGTGCCACCCCCACTCCTCTGTCTACACATCATCCCTTTATTTCCTGCATACCCATTTAAAGCCTTTTAAATGCCACTACCTTATCTGCTTCCACCACCACCCCGAGCAGTTGCCTGGATTAGTGGGTACTAGCTATATGGAGAAGTTGGATCAACGTGGATCATTTTTTTCTGCAGACTATTAAAGTTTATATAATTATGTGAGCCATTGATAGGATAGATGGTCAGAATCTTTTTTCCCAGGGTGTAATTGTCAAATTTTGAGGGCATAGCTTTAAAGTGCGAGAGGTAGTTTGTTTTAACGAAGAGAGTGGTGAGTGCCTGGAACGCGCTGCCAGGGTTGAAAGTGGAGACACAAGTGCTGGAATCTTGGAGAAAAACACAAAGGGCTAGAGGAACTCAGCGGGTCAGGCAGCATCGGTGGGTAATATTTCTGGTCAGGACTCCTGTTCAGACTCAGACTTCCTATATGACAGAGATTGGGTGTAATGAAGCTACAAAGATAGTAAAGTCACCAATAGTATGGCAATGGGATAATTTTGCATTAATTTTGGAGTTTTAGCAAGAGTGGAAATTAAGGCATTAGAGCAGTACATGATGAATTAAAACGTATGGGCCTGTCTCACTTAGGCGACCTTTTAGGCGACTGCAGGAGACTATGCGATCGCCACATGTTCGCGGGTGGTTGCCGGGGAGTCGCCTTCATGGTCGTGAGGAGCTCCCGCATTCTGGGAACTAGTCGTGGCCTCATTATGGTCGCTGTGAATTTTGAAAAACATGTTGAAAAATTAGCGGCGGTCAGAATGAAGCCGCCATGGAGAGTAGCGAGAATTCTCGTGCCGTTGGTGCAGTGGTAGCGGGTTGCCAGGAGATCGAAGGTTGTCGTAGGTTGGAGCCGGTGCTGACGGGTGAATTTCATTGGCTCATTGGGGGAAAAAAAACGTAAGCAGTAGTTTTCAGAACCAAGGATAACCGACCGATAATGTTAATGTCTGCCGAGCTTCACAGCCGTGTATCTCTGGCTTCTTCAAAGTTGACTCCACTCCTTCTCCCCTCTCCACCCCTCTTTTAAAGTGACCCTTCCCGTACCCTGTGCTCTCACCATCTTAATTACAGCGCCAACCTTCCTGTTCATCGCGGTGTGTGTCTGTATCACATTGGCTTTGCACCGTGTGAATTTCACTCAGACAGCGCTCCCCCTGCTTGCCCTGTCCCCCACCTGCATAACGGCTGGTGAAGGAAGCGATGTGTGTGTGTGTGTGTTCCACTCTGACAGTCGCCGGCAGACGCCTGTAAAATCACCTAAGTGGGACAGGCCCATGAGGATGTGAAGCCGTCAGTGTGAGAACTGAGGGAGGAAAGCAGTATAATTATTTTGGCGCAGAGTAATTTATCATTCACGATGGGGAGTAGAGAATGGCAATCTGCAAGGCTAGAGGCATGGTATAAGGTGACATAGTCAAAGACGGGAAGAGTCCCAAAGCACTTGCGTAAGATGAGTTAGACAGGAAGGAGACTTGCAATGTTGGGTCCTCTCAGGTATGCTGGACTGGAATTAAGATGAGGGTGTGGGAGATGTTGCTCAAAACAGTGCAAGGACAAGTGCCTCCATGGAGTCTTTGAGAGAAACGTGTAGCAGTTAGAAGTTTAAGAGAGATCAAGTTGTGGTTTAGTTTAGTTTGGAGATACAGCATGGAAACAGATCCTTCAGTCCACCGAGTCCACGCCGACCAGCGATCCCCACACACTAACACTAGCAGACACAGACTAGGGACAATTTACAATTTTACCAAGCCAATTAGCCTACAAATCTGTACCTATTTGGAGTCTGGGTGGAAACCGGAACTCCCAGAGAAAGCCCACGCAGGTCATGGGGAGAACGTACAAACTCCGTACAGACAGCACCCATCGCCAGGATCGAACCCTGATAAGGCAGCAACTCTACCGTGCCACCCAGTGACCATTGTGTGGAAAGCCACAAAATTAAAAGATTGAAAATTACTGACAGGGTTGGTTGGGGTTTTGAAAGTACCCAAGAAAGTTGAAATGAAAAGATGTGCAATACCATTTGGGACATCTTGGTAAAATAAGAGGAAGGAATTGCATAGATGAATAGAACTGGTCTGCCTATGCATCCCTCAAAGCCCCACATCCTCCCTGCTCCTGAGAACTGCTCCATTTTCAAGCTGGAAAGGGTGCAGAGGTTCATGAGGATGTTGCCAGGACTCGAGGGCCTGCACTATAGGGAGAGGTTACACAGGCTGGGACTTTATTCCTTGGTGCGCAGGAGGATGAGAGGTGATCTAATGTAGATGTTGAAAATCATAGATCGGGGATAGATTGGGTAAATGTACAGAGTATTTTGCCCATAGTAAGGGAATCCAAAGGACATGGATTAAATGTGATGCCGGTAACTTTTAATAGGAACCTGAGGGGTAACCTTTTTACACCATGGGTGGTGTGCGTATGGACCAAGCTGCCGGAGGAGGTAGTTGAGGCAGGGGCTATCGCAACGTTTAAGAAACATTTGGACAGGTACATGGATAGGACAGGTTTAGAGGGATATGGGGCAAACACAGACAGGTGGGACTAGTGGAGATGGGCATGTTAGTCGGCATGGGCAAGTTGGGCTGAAGGGCCTTTTCCCATGCTTAAGCTTCCATCCAAATCTCTGTAACTTTCAAATGTTACTAATCCAACACACCGCTGTCTGACCTTCCATTTTCTATACTCCATAAACTTGTATTAACCAAAACTCTATATCTCTATCCTACGTTCCATTTACGTCACCCCTTGAACTGCAAGTTAAGCGATACTCTGTGTTCCTATATTCTGGGATTCTCCCTGCCATCATCTTCACATTTTGACCTTTCCTTCCTCTTTTCGGCTTTCCATTCTGATTAACCTCTTGCTCATCTGCCCTCAAGCCTCCTTCATTTTGCAACATTAAATTAGGCTTGATAATGCTTCTCTGGGCATTTAACCGGGTTAAAAGTACCAATGAAATGCAAACAGCTCTTTGTAATGAAGTTGCGGCCCATTTGTGATCATGATCAATATATGGTTAAGCCTTTAAGTTATTTTCTTTGATAGTTACAAAGCATGATCCTAAATTGGTTGTTAACTCGTACTGTACGATATCTATTCAAGCACGTAATGTGAAAAATCTCACTAGGCTCCCTCAAACAGTGAGCTTTCAATCGGAAAATACATCACCCCCCCCCCCCCCCCCCCCTCTCCTCCTCCACTACAGTGTCTGAAGAAGGATCCCGACCTGAAATGTCACCTATCCATGTTCTTTGGGGATGCTGCCTGACCCATTGAGTTACTCCAGCACTCTAGATTTTAGAGATACAGCGTGGAAACAGGCCCTTCTGCCCATTGAGTCCACATTGACTCGAGATCCCCTCACATTAACACTATCCTACACACACTAGGGACAATTTTACATTTATACCAAGCCAATTAACCTACAAACCTGTATGTCTTTGGAGTGTAGGACGAAACCGAAAATCTCTGAGAAAACCCACGCAGGTCACAGGAAGAACGTATAAACTCCATACAGACAGCACCTGTAGTCGGGATCGAACCCGGGTCTCCGGCGCTGTAAGCGTTGCAAAGCAGCAACTCTACTGTTGCGCCACCGTGCCGCACAGTGTGTGTAGTACTATCCTACACACTAGTTGCAATATACAGAAGCCGATTAACCTGCAAACCTGTACATCTTTGGAGTGTGTAAGGAAACCAGAGTACCCGGAGAAAACAAACATGGTCACAGGGAGAACATACAAATTCTGTATAGACAGCACCCGTAGTCAGGATCGAACCCAAGTCTCTGGCGCTGTAAGGCAGCAATTCTACCGCTGTGCCACCACACTGCCCTAAACCAGCACTTTGTGTCTTTTTTTGTAAACTAGCATCTGCAGTTCCTTGAATACCCTATATTGACTACAGCTCAGTTTAACACCATCATCCCCTCCAAACTTCTTATCAAACTCAGGGAACTGGGTCTCTGCTCATCCTTTTACAAATGGCTCCTCAACTTCCTCATCAGCAGATCCCAATCAGTTTGAATTATCCCCTCGATAAGCATCAGCAGAGGTGCAGCTTCAGGGTTGTGTGCCAACACCACCCTGCCACGCTTTCATTTCACTCCTACCATCAGGAAGAAGGTACAGGAGTCTGAAAACCATGACATCAAGATTCAAGAACAGCTTCATCCCAACAACCATCAGGCTCCTGAACACTACACAACACCAACCTCAATCTCAATTGTGAACTTCTATAGACTGACTTTACTTGCATTAAAGTTTACTTTTGCACTAGTATTGCAGTTATTAATTTATTGAAACAGTATATATACATCAACGTTATATGTGTGTGTTGTGTTTACAGGCATGTTACGTTGCTGCACGTAAGAATATTATTGTTCTCATGTCGGAACATATGACAATTAAACACTCTTCATTCTGGCCCTGTACAACTGCAGCAGGACCTCCTTTTGCTCCTATACTCAAATCCTCTCGCTGTGAAGGCCAACATGCCATTTGCTTTCCTCACTGCCTGCTGTACCTGTATGCTTACTTTCAGTGACTGATGTACAAGGACACCCAGGTCTCGTTGGACTTTCACCTTTTCCTAACCTGACACCATTCAGATAATAATCTGTCTTCTTGTCCGTGCCACCAAAGTGGATAACCTCACATTTATTCACATTATACTTGAATGATAGAGTAGATGTGATGGGCCAAATGGCCTAATTCTGCCCCTTTCACTTATGAGATACCTATTCAACACTCTTTGAGTCACCTTAAAACTGTTGATGGTAGGAGCCTTTATAGTTTCATAGTGGTATCAAACAACACCTGCAGATTAGTTACTTGGTTGAATGATTGAACCTGCATCTCGAGAAGCAATCTGCAATTTGTCTACTTTATTTGAGGAAGGATTATTTTACCATCAGATAGAAACACAGTACATCTAATTCAGACACAATGAACCGCAAATGCTGGTTTACGACCAAAAGTCACAAAGTGTTGGAGAAACTCAATGGGTCACGCAGCATCTCTGGAGGACATGGATAGTGATTGATTAGAAACATAGAAAATAGGTGCAGGAGTAGGCCATTCAGCCCTTCGAGCCTGCACCGCCATTCAATATGATCATGGGTGTTGATTAGTATGGGCGTCAAAGGTTATGGGGAGAAAGCAGGAGAATGGGGTTGAGAGGGAAAGATAGATCAGCCATGATTGAATGGCGGAGTAGACTCGGTGGGTCGAATGGCCTAATTCTGCTCCTGTGACTTGAATTTATGGACATAAATGATGATGGGACCTTTCTCCTTTTGGAAGCTGCGTGCCACAAAATGGCGGCGCAGGTAAGTGCTGAGGAAACACACGTGACTGGTAGCGTATCCGGGTCAAATATGGTCCAAGAGTCAGAGCAGCAGGAGTCACAGAGTGGGAGCAGTGAGGGGGAGAGAGGGCCTCACAGAATCCCCCCTCAGAGAGAGGAGCAGAACCTGCAGGCATATTCTGCCTCGCCAAGGCCAGCAGCATAATCAAGCACCAGTCTCACTCCGGTCACTCCCTTCTCCCCTCTCCCATCAGGCAAGAGGTATAGAAGTGTGAAAACGCACAGCTCCAGTTTCAGAGACAGTTTCTTCCCAGCTGTTATCGGGCAACTGAAACGTCCTATCAACAACTAGAAAGCAGTCCTGATCTCCCTTGTACCTCGTTGGAGACCCGCGGACTTTACTGGACTATATCTTGCACTAAACATTATTCCCTTTATACTATATCTATACACTGTGGACGGCTTGTCTGCAATCGTGTCTGGTCTTTCCGCTGACTGGTTAGCACGCAACAAAAAGCTTTTCACTAAAACCTCGGTAAACGTGACAATAAGCCAAACGGAACTAAACGTGAGGAGATTTTGCAGTGGGGCAGTAAAATGTAGACACAAGGAACTGCTGATGCTGGTTAACAGAAGAAAAAAAACACAAAGTGCTGGAGGAACTCAAGCTGCATCTGTGGAGAACATGGACAGGTGGCTTTGCCAGTCATAAACCCCCCAAATTGTCTCAGGTGAACCATTTAATCTTCCACCATCAAACTAATTTACAGTTTCTAGGATGGTGGAGGAATTATACATCTGCCAATCTACTCCCTAGAACTAGTCATCTTCCCATCTCCACCCCTTTCCGCCTTCCGCAGAGACCATTCCCTCCGCAACTCCCTGGTTAACTCATCCCTTCCCACCCAAACCACCCCCTCCCCAGGTACCTTCTGCAACCGCATAAGATGCAACACCTGTCGCTATACCTCCTCCCTCGACTCTGTCCAGGGACCCCGACAGTCCTTTCAGATTAGGCAGAGGTTCACTTGCACCTCCTCCAACCTGATCTACTGTATCCGTTGTTCAAGATGTGGACTCTTATACGTCGGTGAGACCAAACGTAGATTGGGCGATCGTTTCGCTGAACACCTTCGCTCAGTCCACCTGGACCTACCTGATCTCCCAGTTGCTGGACACTTTAATTCCCCTTCCCATTCCCACACTGACCTTTCTGTCCTAGGCCTCCTCCATTGTCAAAGGCAAATTGGAGGAACAGCATCTCATATTTCGCTTGGGCAGCTTACAGCCCAGTGGTGTGAATATTGATTTCTCTAACTTCAAGAAACCCCGGCATCCCCTCTCTCTCCATCCCTCCCCCACCCAAATTGCACCAGCTTTTCGTTCTCACCTAGCAAATAGTTAACAATGGCCTGCTTCCTTTATCATTGTTACTTTTTTTTCATTTCTTTCATTCATTTGTTCTATATCTCTCTACATCATCATCTATATCTCTCGTTTCCTTTTCCCGTGACTTTCAGTCTGAAGAAGGGAAACGTCATCCATTCTTTCTCTCCGGAGATGCTGCCTGTCCCGCTGAGTTACTCCAGCATTTTGTGTCTACCCCTGAAACCAGTCACTGTTCTGTGTGTAATGAGGGAGTAATGTTTTAATAATGAAGGGGTTTGAGTATTATTCTTCACAAACCACAGGAGGTTTAACATGCAGGAAGCGAAATAAATTAGAAAAGCATATAGCATGTTAACTCTTATAGAAAAGTTCATAAGTTCATAAGTGATAGGAGCAGAATTAGGCCCATTCAGCCATCGAGTCTACTCCACCATTCAATCTTGGCAAATCTATTTTTCTCTCTCAACTCCATTCTCCTGCTTTCTCCCCATAATATTTGACGCCCTTACTAATCAAAAATCTTTCAATCTCCACTTTAAAAATATCCATTGACTTGGCCTCCACTGTCATATGTGCAAGGAGTTGCACACATCCACCACCCACTAAAGAAATTCCTCCTCAACTCCTTTCTAAAGGTACGTCCTTTTACTCTTAGGCTATCCCCTCCAGACTTAGACTCTCCTAATAGTGGAAACATCCTCTCCACATCCACTCTATCCAGGCCTCTCACTATTTGATAAAGGCATTTGAGTTAGGTGTAAGGGCGATTTTCTGTGATTATACAATGTTGTATTGAAATTGAGTCTGGACATTGGGCACCATTTTGATTTTCTCACCTAAAGAAAGATACACTTGGCATGGGGGGAGTTTCCTAGTCTGATACCTGGCTCGAGTGTTTTTTCGTATAAGGAAGGCGTACATACACCTCATATTCTGTTTGCGGGCAGGTGGGACTAGTGTAGATGGGGCATGTTGGTCAGCATGGACAAGTTGGGCTGAAGGGCCTGTGTCCATGCTATATGACTCTATAACACTATATATATTGGTGTTTCCATAAAGACAGCACCAGTAGTGAAACTGAAGATGTCCAAACTTCCAGATTATTTACCTGCTATTTATGTAATGACCCCTTTGTTTCATATTGTGTATTTTAAGTAGATCATCATGTATAGCCAAAATAATGAGATGAAGCAAAAATGAATAAATCTGTTTTTACAAAGAAAAATATCAGATATGTCCCTGTGTTTTCTTGCCTTTTTGTGACATTTTTCAAGCAGGAATTCATCAAATCCTTAGGCTAATTTATACCAGAAAGATCACTTTAATTTTGCAATTAAGTAACTCTATATAAGCCACGTTCTGATTATGTTTATGACTTTTATCATTTATCACCTCATTTGATGGGTTTCTGATGCCTAAAGGTTTTTGCAGCAACATGTGAGTAACAGTGTCCCTTTGGCCATGTGTGAAATGTGCGATTTAAAAGCAGTGTAACCGTGTTTATCTTTATTGTTTCTTATTAATTGATTATATTTTGTGATTAACCTTTCTATTGAAATATTTAATAATGAATAGAACTTAAAATCATGAAATAAATATCTAGTTTGCTCACCTATTTTATTGATGTCTAATTCTCTTGTCCTGTTTTCTGACCTCGTCAATCCTATAACGATTTTATTTGCACTCGATGCAATTTTTACTTAAATTCAAACAACACGATCGTAATGACCCTGACCTGAACTAGGGGCCTCGTGGGGGGTTACGTGTCGACATTTTGCAATATCCCATCTCATTGATTTAATATATATAAAATGTATATATATACACACACACACATCTATATTACTAAAACTCTGTTCTTGACCGCTTTTGGCGATCTGTGCTGCGATTTCCAAGAGAACGCCGCCACCTACGACCGTCATTTTTGGCCACCTCGCTCAGAGCCCCCCTCCGCCGCATGTGTGCCGAGGATTTTTCCCGTCGATGAAATATGACAGAGATATTAATGTTTTTACAAAATTCCCCATTCTCTCTGCTGCTCCTGCTGGTGGGATGGGGGAGGGACTATAAAACCAGAAAATGGTGTGCCCCAATCAGTCTCTACAACATGTAGGTCTGAGCTCTGAATGACTGAACAAATGTCTACACAGCTGTGAGTAAGTACCCTTAATTTGGTTTGAAAATGAAAATATGGTTATGGTTAGTTTGAAGGAAAAAAGCACTGCCTGCAAATGGTTGTTTGGGGGGTTTGGGTTCTCTCTCTCTCTCCCCCCCCTCTCTCCTCTCCCACCCCCACCCCCTTATCCTCTCTCCCCCCCCCCTCCTCTCTCCCCCCTCTCCTCTCTCCCCCCTCTCTCCTCTCCCCCCTCTCCTCCTCTCCTCTCTGCCCCCATCTCTCCTCTACCCCCTCTCTCCCCCCCTCCTCTTTCCCCCCTCTCCTCTCCTCCCCGCCCCCCTCTCCTCTCCCCCCCCTCTCATCTCTCCCCCTCTCCTCTTCCCCCTCTCCCCTCCTCTCCTCTTCCCCCCCCCTCTCCTCTTTCCCCCCTCCTCTCCCCCCCTCCTCTTCCCCCCTCCTCTCCCCCCCTCCTCTTCCCCCCTCCTCTTCCCCCCCCTCCTCTCCCCCCTCCCTCTTCCCCCCTCTCCTCTCCACCCCCTCTCCTCTCCCCCTCTCCTCTCCCCCTCTCCTCCCTCTCTCCCCTCCTCCCCTCCATCCCCTTCCCCACCATCCCTCCCCTCCACATCCCCTACCCTCTTCCCTCCACCCTCCCTCCTCCCTCCCCCTCCCTGCTCCCCACCTCTCCCCCCCACCCCCCTCTCAGCACCCCCTCTCTCTCCCCCTCACTCTCACCCTCTCTCTCTCCTCCCCTCTCTCTCTGTCTCTGCCCCTTCTCTCTCTGCCCTCACTCTCTACCCCCGCCCCTCCCCCCCCCCCTCTCTAGATGTGACTGTAAGTTGGGGGCTATGCGTCAGTAGATAGGGTGGTTATGGGGTAAAAGGAGCAAATTAATAATATTAATATAATATCAAGGGGGGTAATTAGCGTGAGTGCGGGGGGGGAGGGGGGATAGTTAGTGTGTGTAACTCTGCATGCCGCCTCCCCCCCCACAACCGCACGTTGGGGGAACAGACCCAACGGGTCTGCACTTGGTCTAGTATATATATATATATGTGTGTGTGTGAAAGTACACACACATATATATATGTATATGTGAGTATGTTTATATACACTTGCTGAACTTTTTTTCTCGTTTATTATATTGTTTACAGTGTACTATGTTTACATATTCTGTTGTGCTGCAGCAAGTAAGAATTTCATTGTTCTATCTGGGACACATGACAACAAAACACTCTTGACCCTTGACTCTGGCACAATGATAGCCTCAGCAATGCCTGGACCCACCAGGAGATGGCAGTGTGGTGCCTATTAACAACCAGAATTGAATCACATAAAGGCAACACACAGAAACAGGCCATTTGGCCCAGATCGTCTATGCATTACAGTGTTCCTGCTTTACACAAGCTTCCTCCCATCTGTTGATCGCTCCCTGAATTTCTTTCAGTTCCTTTCTCCATCTAGCTTCCCTCAAAGGCATCACAGCATCTCATCTCTCCGGTTTGCTGCCATAATCAGATTCAAACCCTAATTGAGCGATGATTAAAGTGAGCTTATTACCATTACAAAGTCTGTGTATTGAAGTAAAATAGATGTTCCATCTCTTTGATTCCCCCACCACCCACTCAGTCTCCTATTTTTCCCTAGTTAGCTTAGAAGATGTCTTTGCCAAATAATGCCAGGTAGCAGGGTGACATGGTGGTGCAGTGGTAGAGTTGCTGCCTTACAGCGGCAGAGATCCAGGTTCCATCTCCTTCTGTGTACGGGTGCTTTCTGTATGAAGTTTGGACGTTCTCCCCGTGACCGCGTGGGTTTTCTCTGGGTGCTCCGGTTTCCCTTAACACTCCAAAGGCGTATAGGTGTGTAGGTTAATTGGCTTTGATTAATTGTAAATTGTCCCTCATGTGTAGAATAGTGTTAGTGTACGGGGTGATCGATGGTTGGCATGGACTTGATGGGCTGAAGGGCCTGTTTCCATGCTGTATCTCTAAAGTAAAGTAAAGAAACACCCCAAATAAACTTGTGGTCTATGGCCTAATTCTGCTCCGATCAATTATGACCTTATGACCTCTCCGGTTCTGTACATCTCAGAGGTTCATGGGTTCAATATTTCGATGGTACTTTATGATCACATGTACCGAGGTTCAGTGAAATGACAAACATCAACTCCCTCAATGACTGCAGGCCCGTTGCTCTTACATCTGTAGTCTCCAAGTGCTTTGAAAGGCTGGTCCTAGGTCACCTTAAATTATCTCTCCCCCCCCTCACTCGACCCACACCAGTATGCATATAGGGCTAATAGATCTACAGAGGATGCCATAAACACTGTCCTCCATGCTGCACTACAACACCTAGAGGAGAAGGGGTCATATGTCAGGATGCTTTTTGTTGATTACAGCTCAGCTTTTAATACAATCATACCCAGCAAGCAGATCACAAAAATGCTAGACCTTGGCCTCAGCAGTCAACTGTGTCGGTGGATATTGGACTTTCTCAGTGAACTCCCACAGACGGTGAGACTTGGACCCTACACCTCGACATCCCTGACCCTCAGCACAGGAGCACCGCAGGGCTGTGTGCTCAGTCCGCTCCTCTATGCCCTATACACACATGACTGCTTGACCCATCACCCCGCAAATAGGTGATGGGGCAAGCATAGTTGTATCGTCCGCATAAAATTTGCGGACGATACAACCGTGGTGGGGCTCATCTCAAATGGGAACGAGTTCGCCTATAGAGAGGAGGTGCACAGACTTTCTGAGTGGTGTGCTCACAACAATCTCTCTCTGAACACTAAAAAGACAAAGGAGATCATCACTGATTTCAGCCGACATAGAGCAGAGCTCAGGCCACTGGAGATAGGGGGCGAGGAGGTGGAGAGGGTGCCTAGTTTTAAATTTCTGGGGATCAACATCAGTGAGGATCTTAAATGGTCTGTGAACTATGCTGTAGTTGTAAAAAAGGCGCAACAGAGACTTTACTTCCTCAGAACACTGAGGAAGGCCCATCTGTCTGCTAAACTGCTGGAGTCTTTCTACCGCTGTTCGGTAGAAAGCATACTGACTTACTGCATAACTGCCTGGTTTGGGAACTATTCAGCAGCTGACAGAGCAGCTCTCCAGAGGGTGATAAAAACTGCCCAGGGTATCATTGGACTCCCCCTGCCCCCTCTGGAGGACATTTACCACTCCAGATGCCGCAGCAGGACCTGTAATATCGTGAAAGACATTACACATCCTTGTCACCACCTTTTCACACTGCTGCCCTCAGGAAAAAGGTACAGGTCGCTAAAGTCACGCACTGCCAGACTCAAGAACAGCTTTTACCCATCAGCAATCTTGGAACTGAACTCTGTCTCGGGAGCGGGTTATGGGGAAGGAGGGGGGGTTGGAGACAGTGTTAATTTATGTAAATGTGAATCCATGGGTGGGTTTGGGGAGGGAGGGAGTGTAAAAAGTATGAATGTGTGAATGTTTGAAGTTCTTGTAAATGGAGAGACACAGTAATCTCGTTGTATGTGACACATGCAATGACAATAAAGCATTCTGATTCTGATTCTGATTTTCTCTAAAGCACAGTTTAAATTAGGGCTCCCTGATTTAGACGGTATGTTTTGGGTGCGAGCAAGTGACTTTTCTTCTGCTGGAGAAAACATTCATTTCAACTCCCTTTCCAATTCCCATAACAACCTTCTCTGTCCAGGGCCTCCTCCACTGCTAGAGTGAGACTAGACGCAAAATGGAGGAACAGCACCTCATATTGCGTTTGGGTAGCTTACACCCCAACGATGTGAACGTTGAATTCTCCAAAATGATCACATTCAGCCTGCAATTTCAGAAGGAGAAGATGAAATCAGATGTGTCATTATTACAGCTGAGCAAAGGCGATTACAGAGGCATGAGGGAGGAGCTGGCCAAAGTTGGCTGGAAAGGGACCCTAGCAGGAATGATGGCGGAACAGCAATGGCAGGAATTTCTGAGAATAATTCGGAAGATGAAGGATCTTTTCATTCCAAAGAGGAAGAAAGATTCCAGGGGGAGAATGAAGTGACCGTGGCTGACAAGGGAAGTCAAAGACAACATAAACCTGAAAGAGAAGGCGTATGACATTGCAAAGATTAGTGGGAAGCTAGAGGATTGGGAAGCTTTTAAAGAACAACAGAAGGTAACTAAAAAGGCAATACTGGGAGAAAAGATGAAAAACGAAGGTAAGATAGCCAATAATATAAAAGAGGATAGCAAGATGTTCTTCCGACATATGAAGAGTTAGAAAGAGACAAAAGTGCTTGATGTATGGTTGGTGAATGGTGGAGTTCCTGTAGAGGTTAGTGGAGTGGAATTATATCCTGCGCTCTGTATCTTCCCCTCTGCTCTATCTGCACCATTTGAGTTTAGCGTGATTGGATTTTAGTTTAGTTTAGTTTAGGGATACAGGATGGAAACAAGTCCTTTGACCCACTGAGTCCACGACCACCCATTCACACTAGTTCCATGTTTTCCACTTTCTCACCCACTACACACTAGGGGTAATTTAACAAGCCAATTTACCTACAAGCAAGCAAACCTTTAGAATGTAGGAAACCGGAGCACCCGGAGAAAACCCACCCAATGGATGCAATGGTGATAATTTTCCAATGTTCTATAGATTCAAGATCAGTTCCTGTGGATTGGAGGGTAGCTTATGTTATCCTACTTTTTAAGAAAGGCAGGAGAGAGAAAACAGGGAATTGTCGACTAGTTAGCCAGACGTCGGTGGTGGGGAAGATGCTGGAGTCAATTATTAAAGATGAAATAGCGGCACATTTGGATAGCAGTAACAGGATCGGTCCGAGTCAGCATGGATTTACGAAGGGTAAATCATGCTTGACTAATCTTCTGGAATATTTTGAGGATGTGACTAGGAAAATGGACAAAGGAGAGCCAGTGGATGTTGTGTACCTGGACTTTCAGAAAGCATTTGATAAGGTCCCACAATGGAGATAAGTGGGCAAAATTAGGGCACATGGTATTGGAGGTAGAATGCTGACATGGATAGAAAATTGGTTGGCAGACAGGAAACAATGAGTAGGGATTAACGGGTCCCTTTCAGAATGGCAGGCAGTGACTAGTGGGGTACCGCAAGGCTCGGTTCTGGGACCGCAGTTATTTACAATATACATCAATGATTTGGATGAAGGGATTCAAAGTAGCATTAGCAAATTTGCAGATGACACAAAGCTGTGTGGCAGTGTGAACTGTGAAGTGGATGCTATGAGAATGCAGGGTGACTTGGACAGGTTGGGGGAGTGGGCAGATGCATGGCAGATGAAGTTTAATGCGGATAAATGTGAGGTTATCCACTTTGGTATCAAAAATAGAAGGCAGATTACTATCTAAATGGCATCAAGTTGGGAAAAGGGGAAGTACAACGGGATCTGGGGGTCCTTGTTCATCAGTCTATGAAAGTAATCATGTAGGTACAGCAAGCAGTGAAGAAAGCGAATGGCATGTTGGCCTTTATAACAAGAGGAGTCGAGTATAGGAGCAAAGAGGTCCTTCTGCAGTTGTACAGGGCCCTGGTGAGACCACACCTGGAGTATTGTGTGCAGATTTGGTCCCCTAATTTGAGGAAGGACATTCTTGCTATTGAGGGAGTGCAGCTTAGGTTTACAGGGTTAATTCCCGGGATGGCGGGACTGTCATATGCTGAGAGAATGAAGCAGCTGGGCTTGCACACGCTGGAGTTTAGAAGGTTGAGAGGGGATCTTATTGAAACATATAAGATTGTTAAGGGTGTGGACACGCTAGAGGCAGGAAACATGTTCCGATGTTGGGGGAGTCCAGAACCAGGGGCCACGGTTTAAGAATAAGGAGTAAGCCATTTAGAACGGAGACGAGGAAACACTCACAGAGAGTTGTGAGTGTGGAATTCTCTGCCTCAGAGGGCGGTGGAGGCAGGTTCTCTGGATGCTTTCAAGAGAGAGCTGGATAGGGCTCTTAAAGATAGCGGAGTCAGGAGATATGGGGAGAATGCAGGAACGGGGTACTGATTGGGGATGATCAGCCATGACCACATTGAATGGCGGTGCTGGCTCGAAGGGCCGAATGGCCTACTCCTGCACCTATTGTCTATTGTCTACTGATGACAGGGGGAACATACAAACTCCACGCAGACACGCCCGAGGTCAAGATCGAATCCAGGTCTCTGGCGCTGTGAGGCAGTGGCTCTACCACCTGTGCCACCGTGTAATGATGTATAGTATTATTTGATCTGTTTAGATAGCATGCTCAAAAAAGCTTTTCCCTGTATCTCGGTACGTGACAATAATAAACCTAAACTAAATCTAATGCAGTTATTGCTTAATGTGGGAACCTATGAATTTTATAAAGGTTTAAAGCCTTTATAACATTTGGAGTTTCCAGACAAAGCAATGATAAGGATATATTCCACACAAATACATGAATAAAGGCCCATTTGAAAACTAAGCTGCTGTGACTTTATCAGCTGAAGGTTAATTAGCTTTTTGATTGCCATCTGCCCATTCTACCTGTATGTTATGGCCTGTCGCAATCATTAAACTACAGCTCTGGCAACTGGTTGTCCGGCTCCTCCTTTAATCCCCACTTAGAAATCCCCCTGGAAATGTTGCCCTCGGCCGGCTGAGGAGACAGATCTCCACCTCATCGGGACTTCCACGGCCGATCGGCGGGTGGAATTTGCCCGCTGCGGCCGGGGCTCTGGAACCCCGGTCCGGCCAGATCCGGCAGATCCGTCCCCATAGCCGATGTGTGGCCGGCTTTGCAACCGGTATCTTGCCCCTTGGCTGCCTAGGTGGACCGTTCCCGGACCGTTGGACTCCTCGTTAATCGAACCACCCAGTGGAAACCCACGCAGTCACAGGGAGAACGTACAAACTCCACACTGACAGCAGCAGAGGTCAGGATCGAACCCGGGTCTCTGGTGCTGTGAGGCAGCATCACTACTAGACTTCAAGGTTCCTTGCAAATTGCATAACCCGTTTTCTGTAATATTTCTGTAATATCACAGTCTGAGTGACATTCACAGCATCAAAAATCACTGTTTAAAAACATTAATTATCTTTTTTTAAATGACATATTTCATGATTAAATATATCCGCTGGTGTGTCTGCCACCTTGTTTAATGTCTTCATTATCTCGTCCATCAAGTAAGAGCCACTTCTCGGCAAAAAATAGAAGCAAATTTATGATATCTTTCACTCAGGAACAGAATCACCAACCCATGATTTATTCATATCCTGTGAAAATAGAGAATCATGAATATTGAAAAAGATCTGTTTTATTATGCAAGATGAGATCTGTGGACGGAAGCCCAAATTTGGCATTATTTCATCACAGCTTTTTTCATAGATCTCATCTTTTACATACGACAGATAGTGGCGTTTACAAGACTTCCGGATAGGCGCATGGATGTGCGGGGAATGGAGGGGTATGGGTTATGTGCAGGATGATAAGATAACCTCATCGGGGCAGCTCACTACCCATGCATGCGGCACAGTGGCACAGTGGCACAGCGGTAGAGTTGCTGATTTACAGCGCCAGAGACCCAGGTTCGATCCTGACTATGGGCACTGGCTGTACGGAGTTTGTACATTCTCCCAGTGACTGCGTGGGTTTACCCCTGGTGCTCTGGTTTCATCCCACACTCCAAAGATGTACAGGTTTGTATGTCAATTGGCTTCAGTAAAGATGGTAAATTTTCCCTAGTGTGTAGGATAGTGCAGTGTACGGGATGATTGCTGGTCGGCGTGGACTCAGTGGGCCAAAGGACCTGTTTCCACACTGTATCTCGAAACTAAACTAAACCCAATGGTATGAACATTGAATTCCCAAATTTTAAGTAACTAACCCACAACAGCTTACTTCTCCCTCCCCCTTCTTCCCCCAAAACTTCCCTCCTTTCTTTCTCCCTCCCCTCCCCCCCCCCCCCTCCCCCCAGTCTTGACTGACCTCAAACTGGTTTCTCCCTAACCCCCCCCCCCCCCCACTTGTACCGTTTACACTGGATACACAATTCGTGATCTTTCTACCCCCAAGCTTACCAATCTGCGACTCTTTATCATAGTCATACAGCGTGGCCCTTCAACCCATCTTGTCCATGCCGATCAACGTGCCCCAACTACACTAGTCCCACCTGCCTGTAGAGCATTTAGCCAATACCATCTAAACATTTCCGATCCATGTACCTGTTTTCGGGCTTGCACCTGTCTCTCCATCTTTGAAGGCGCCAGAGGTTATGGGGAGAAGGCAGGAGAGTGGGGTTAGTAGGGAGAGATAGATCAGCCATGATTAAATGGCGGAGTAGAGTTGATGGGCTGATTGGCTTAATTGTCTACTCCTATCCCATATGACCTTTGTCCAACAATCTGCCTATCAGAAAACCCCTCGCCTGCGTTCACCTATTGCCGGCCACGCTTTGTCCTGCCCCCCCCCCCCCCCCCCCCCCCCCCTAGCAATCAAAGGTCCTGACTCGAAATGTCGCCCATCCATGTTGTACAGGGATGCTGCTGGACCTGCTGAGGTACTCCAGCACGTTGTGTCTTTCTTTAGATAAGAGCTGCACTTGGCATCATGTCAAAAATCAAGGGAGTTTATTTGTCATATGTCCTGAAACGGAACAATGAAATTCTCACTTGCAGCTGTGCAACAGATATGTAAAGATAGTACTTTAAAAGATCCATCATAAACAACAACAGAAAGGTTCAGTATATATATATTAAAAAAACAGACCAATAAATAGACAATAATAGTCCAGCACAGATGTTGTGGGCCAAAGGGTTTAAGAAGGAACTGCAGATGCTGGAAAATCGAAGGTGCACAAAAATGCTGGAGAAACTCAGCGGGTGCAGCAGCATCTATGGAGCGAAGGGAATAGGCAACGTTTCGGGCCGAAACCCAGAAGAAGGGTTTCGGCTCGAAACGTTGCCTATTTCCTTCGCTCCATAGATGCTGCTGCACCCGCTGAGTTTCCCCAGCATTTTTGTGCACCTTTGTGGGCCAAAGGGCCTGTTCTGTTAGTTTAGTTTAGTTTAGTTTAGTTTAGAGACACAGTGCAGAAACAGGACCTTTGGCCCACCAAGTCCGCGCCCACCAGTGATCCCCGCACACTAGCACTATCCTACACACAGTAGGGACAATCAAGTCAATTAGCCTAAAAACCTGTATGTCTTTGGAGTGTGGGAGGAAACCGAAGATCTTGGAGAAAACCCCCGCAGGTCACGGGGAGAACGTGCAAACACGGTACAGACAGCACCCGTAGTCAGGATTGAACCCGGGTCTCTGGCGCTGTAAGCGCTGTTAGGCAGTGACTCTAGCGTTGCGCCACCGTGCTGCCCTGTTTTCTGTTCATCCTGAATGACATCTTTACACTTTGGATCTTCGCCCTCAAGTATGATCAGAAAGATATTTGCCGCTGAGTCTGTCTGTTTGTCATTAGCGGTTTCTTCAGATTTTTTCCCCCCCTTGATTTAGCCAATTTAGCTGGACCGTGCGGTATTGATTTTACAGCTCGAAGCAAAGTGACCAAATGCTGAGGCAGCCGAGATCGTGGATGATAGATGAGTCATACTGTCAGTGGCTTCTCAGATTGCGGGGCAGTTTGAGCTGTTGCTTTCACAAGCACAGCAGGTTCCACTCAGAGTCACCTATGGGACCACCCTGCTCAACACCTTGTCATCTGTGTAGGAAGGAACTGCAGATGCAGGTTTAGATTGAAGACAGACACAAAAAGCAGGAGTAACTCAGCGGGTCAGACAGCATCTCTGGAGAAAAGGAATGGGTGACATTGTGGGTCGAGACCAAAGATGAATGTTAACATCCACAAAACAAGTCGAGAGATGTTCTCACTCCAGTAATTTCCCCACGGTGTTACTCATGCTGAACCTTCTGCTCAATCTGATCTTTGCTTTAATTGTCTATTCTGTTACTGGGGCTTTTCAGTATCTCTGTCTTTTCCATGAATCCTGATTTTTTTGTTGGTCACTGTATCTCCCCAATCTCCCTCTCTCTCTCTCTCTCTCTCTCTCTCTCTCTCTCTCTCTCTCTCTCTCTCTCCCTCTCTCTCTCACTTTCTCTCTCTCACACACACACACACACACACACACACACACACACACACACACACACACACACAGACACACACACACAGACACACACACACACAGACACACACACACACACAGACAGACACACAGACAGACACACAGACACACACACAGACACACACACACACACACACACACACACACACACACACACACACACACACACAGACACACACACACAGACACACACACACACAGACACACACACACACACAGAGACACACACAGACACACACACATACACACACACACACACACACACACACACACACACACACACACACACACACACACACAGACATACACACACAGACACACACACATACACACACACATACACACACAGACACACACACATACACACACACACACAGACAGACACAGACAGACAGACACACACACACACACACAGACAGACAGACACACACACACACACACACACAAACATACACACACACACACACACAGACACATACACTCACACACACATACACACACACACACACACACACACAGACATACACACACACACACACACACACACACAGACACACACACATACACGCACACACACACAGACACAGACACACACACAAACATACACACACACACAGACACACACACACACACACACACACATACATTTTTATCTCTTTCCTCGACGGAGATGCAACATTTCCGTGTCGTATCTCTGTCCGCGCTGCGGACTTAACATCGTGGGGCTCGCGGCCCCTTGGTTAGGGATCGACTTCGGGAACCCCAACCACAGGAGCTTCGACCGCTTAGTTCGCGGTAGCTTCAACCGCCCCGACTGCGGATGGTTTGACTGCCCCGACCGCGGGAGAAAAGGAGGGGAGAAGATTAATTGGATACTATAAATTGGATAGTTATATGGATGGGAAAGGAATGGAGGGTTATGGTCTGAGCGCAGGTATATGGGACTAGGGGAGATTATGTGTTCGGCACGGACTAGAGAGGTCGAGATGGCCTGTTTCCGTGCTGTAATTGTTATATGGTTATATGGTTATATTATTGCCTTCCATTTAAGTGCGCTGTGGTGGATGTTTATGTTAATTTGTATGTAGTCTTGTTGCTTTTTTGGTGTGACTATATGGCAAATCAAATTCCTTGTATGTTTTGTACATACTTGGCTAATAAATTAATTACAATTACAAATTACAATTACAATACACAAACACACACGCTAACACAGACACACGCACGCAGAGACCCACACACATGAACAGGCGCACACACACATACACAAACACACATGTATTCACCAACAGACACACACACAGATGCACATACAGGCATGCATACGCGTACACACACATACATGCACTCCAGAGTCCCCGTGGACACCGCGTGTTCCCTCTCCATGGACACACGTGCACGGACGTAGGCCCGTAAGAGGGGCAGGCATCCGACTCTAGCATGGCCATCGACCGCCCGCTGCCTGGACCCGCGAATGGCCATCTTGGCCAGGCCCAGGAGCAAACCGACAGGTCAGTCCCACCCCCCCCCCCCACTCGGCTCTCCTCACACCGTGCCTTCAGTCCAAACACTAGAATCGTAGGACTAAAATGCAACCAAATCTTTCGGAACAACCCCTTCAGATATTGGTACAGGGGCAGTAGCCTCTCACACTCCATATAAGCGTGGAACACGGTCTCTTCCTCGCCACAGAAAATACAGGCGGCGGACGACCCCGTGAACCGACTCAAAAGTTTATTACATGCCATCCTACTCTCTCCTTTCTCTCTGTCTCACACTCTCTCTATTCCCAGCCTCTCCCTCTCCAACTCTCTTTCTCTCTCTCTCCCTCTCTGTCTCTCCCCGTAACCTTCTCCCTTTCAGTGAGGAGTGGCACAGCGGTAATGTTGCTGCCTCACAGCGCCAGAGACCCGAGTTCGACCCTGTACGGAGTCTGTACGTTCTCCCCGTGACCGTGTGGGTTTTCTCCGGGTGCTCCGGTTTCCTTTCGCACTCCAAAGACAGACAGGTTTATAGGCGAATTGGCTTCAGTAAAATTGTAACTTGTCTCTAGTGTGTAGGATAGTGTTAGTGTACGGGGTGATCGCTGGTCGGCGTGGACTCGGCAGACCCAAGGGTATGTTTCTCCGCTGTATTTCGAAAAGTCTAAAAAAACAGTTATGAGGATTCAACAATAGTTGGAGAATGGTTATGGAGACTTAGTACTCCAAAGACTTGCAGGATTGTAGTTTAATTCGTGTCTGTAAGTGGTCCCCATAGAACTAGTGCACGGGTGATCGCTGTTCGGCGGGGACTCGGTTGGCCAAAGGGCTTGGTTCCACGCTGTATCTCTAAACTAAAACTAAATTAAATGCGCAGTCTTTGACTTTCTTTTAATTGCAGGCTGGGCCAAGACCCGTGACAAAAGCTCTAAGTGCAGATATAGATGGAGACAGAAATCTGTGGGTGGGAACAGCTGGTAATATTTAATAGTCTGTAAGTGGAGTTGTTCTGGGGAGGGGATTGAAGGGTGGAGAGAGAGAGAGCATTCAGCACAACAGGTGAAGCTTTGCAATTTGCTAAGAAATACATTTAAGACAGCATCTGGAAATACAGGCAGCAAATGATCCTAAAAATTCTGTGGGAAAACTCCAGAACATTTGCATTGGGAATAATTAGAGACAGATAGGGGTAAATAAATAGAAGGTCCTATTTATAAATCACAGAGAAATGTTGCTGGATTCAGTGCATTGGGCACTCCCCCCCCCTCCCCCCCTCTTGCAGTTTCACAAAGGTTTGCTTATTTGAATCTCCATCTGAGAATTAACAATGCCCCCTTCCAACAGTGAACAAAACGTGAAGCGTAAATACCAAAGATAGACGCAAAGTGCTGGAGTAACTCAGCGGGTCAGGCAGCATCTCTGGAGAAAAAGGACGGGTGACATTTCTGGTCGGGACCCTTCCTCAGACTGGGCTACTCCAGCACCCTGTGATGCTGCCTGACCCGCTGAGTTATTCCAGCACTTTATGTCTATCTTTGGTATAAACCGGCTTGTGCAGTTCTTTGTTTCTACATGAAGCGTAAATAGCTGCCTTCCAAGTTCAACTTCCATTTTTGAAAGCATTTTGTCCTAGTCGTTGTTTCTCATGACCTTCTTTCGTTGCCTGTGTTCCTCTTCCTCTCACTCTTTATCTGTGAGTTTAAAGCATTTATATAAGAACACAGGGCGGCACAGTAACGCATCTGGTTGAGCCGCTACCTCATGGCGCCAGAGACCCGGGTTTGATCCTGACCTCGGCCGCTGTTTGTGTGTGGAGTTTGCACGTTCTCTCTGTGACCATGTGGGTTTCCTCTGGGTGCTCTGTTACTCCAGAGAACTAGAGTGAACAGACTTGATCGATGGTCAGCATGGATTGGGTGGGTCGAATGACCTGTCTCCATGCTCTATCTTTAAACTTTAAAATGACAATGGTGCTTTCCAATGGGAAGGTTAATTAGCCCTCAAGCTTTTTGTGTCGAGTCTGAAGAAGGTTTACCCCAGGTTGGGAACCCTTGCTATATAGGTAGATAAGGAGGTTTGCTACTCAGCAGGGTATTCTGTGTCTGTTTTGTAAAGGTGTTAGTCCTGTGTCTCTGGTCTCTCGTCATATTCGCTGTTCAGTCCTTTGGTAGCAGATCCATAGTTCCTTTTGTTTTGTTAGTTATGATATATTCGGTTTTTAGTTAAGGGGTGCAGGTATTTTAATGCTTTGCTCTGATGCCGTGTAACCTTTGGGCTTGGTGGCGCCGTTGAGTATGGCAGCCCCGCCTGCAGCTGTTCGGCCTTTCATTCTATTTTTTTATTTTTAGTCAGTCATAAAGGTTTGTTTTGGAGGTCTTTTAGTCATTTTATGTGGGGGATGGGGAGGAACTGTTTTCTCACTCACTATCTGGTCGAGGATGCGTCTGTCCTCCAAACCGCATCTTTGCCCCCTCCTCGTGGCCTACCATCTGGATTGACGCGGCCTTTCCTGCCGGAGACCGGCCAGAGCTTCAGCTTCAGCGGCAATGGCGCAGCACTGAAGTACCATCGCGGAGCGGGCGATGCCTTACCGGGGTCGCCGTGTTGAAGCTCTGGAGTGCTGGTACTGCCAACTTGAGCACCGTGGAGCTGTGGTCTGCGGAGCTTCCAGCCGCGGGCGGCGCTGACTTTAACAACGCGGGGCCCTGGGATCTTTCGCCGAGGATTGCCGTGCGGTGCTCCGCCCAGCTCGGCCTGTGGACTTCGGGAGCCGCGGTCTCCGGTTGGAAGCGGCCGATTTGGAACTCCAAGCCGCTGAGAGTGTTCTTCCAGCGCTAGACTTCCATCATCCGGAGAGCGGGCCTGAACATCGGGCCGCCATTGCGGCGACTGCGGAGGCCTCAATAGGCCCCGACCACGGGTGAACATAGAGGAAGAGGACTGGACTTTATTGCCTTCCCTCACAGTGGGAAACGTTGATTCCGCTGTGTGGGGATGTTTATGTTAAATTCTATTGTGTGTTGTCTTTTTATTTGTATGGCTGTATGGTAAATCAAATCAATAAGTAAATGTATACTTAAAACTTGAATAAAAAGTTATAAAATGTTGCAACTGGACTTGGCAAATAAAGTCAAAGAGTGATACAGTGTGGAAACAGGCCCTTTGGCCCAACTTGCCCACACCAGCCAACCTGTCCCAGTTACAATAGTCCCACATTTGGTTCATATCCCTTCAAATCTGTCCTATCCGTGTACTTGTCTAACTGTTTCTTAAATGTTGGTATAGTCCCAACCTCAACTACCTCCTCTAGTAGCTTGTTTCATACATCCACTGCCCTTTGATCATAATCATAAGGAATAAGAGTAGAATTTGGCCATTCGGCCCATCAAGTCTACTCTGCCATTCAATCATGGCTGACCTATCTCTCCCTCCTAACCCCATTCCCCTGCCTTCTCCGCACAACTTCTGACACCCGTACTAATCAAGAATCTATCTATCTCTGCTAAAATATTCATTCACTTGGCTGCCGTGAAGGGAGAGTGGACGCTGGCACGAATTGGTTGCCGCTGCTCTCTCTTCACACTGTGTTTTTGATTTTCTGTTTTTGGATTGAATTCTGTTTTTAATTTGTGTCATTGTGATGTCTTTAATTACTTGTTTTACTCCGATTATATGTTTTTATTCCGATTACTATGTAAGGTGTCCTTGAGATTTTGTATGAAAGGCGCCCATTAAATATAAAATTTATTTATTATCACTTGGCCTCCACAGCCTTCTGTGGCAAAGAATTCCACAGATTCACCACCCTCTGACTAAAGAAATTTCTCCTCATCTCCTTCCTAAAGGAATGTCCTTTATTTCTGAGGCTATGACCTCTAGTCCTAGACTCTCGCACTAGTGGAAACATCCTCTCCACATCTACTCTATCCAAGCCTTTCATTATTCTGTATGATTCAATGAGGTCTCCCTTCATTCTTCTGAACTCCAGCATGTACAGGCCCAGTGACGACAAATGCTCATCATAGGTTAACCTACTCATTCCTGGGATCATTCTTGTAAACCTCCTCTGGACCCTCTCCAGAGCCAGCATATCCTTCCTCAGATATGGTGCCCAAAATTGCTCACAATATTCCAAATGCAGCCTGACCAGCGCCTTATAGAGCCTCAGCATTACATCCCTGTTGTTAGTGTTCTAGCTCTCTTGAAATAAATGCTAGCATTGCATTTACCTACCTTGCTGACTCTGGAATTTCTCCCCATTTAGAAAATAGTCCACGCCTTTATTCCTACCACCAAAATGCATGACTCCATAATTTGCTACATTATATTCCATCTGCCACTACTCTACCCACTCTCCCAACCTGTCCAAGTCCTTCTGCAGAGTCCCTGCTTTCTCTACACTACCTGTCCCTCCACTTATTTTTGTATCATCCGCAAAAACGTAGCCACAAAGCTTTCAATCCCCTCGTCCAAATCATTAATATACAACATGAAGAGTAGTGGGCCTCAGCACCGACCCCTGCGGAACTCCACTAGTCACTGGCAGCCAAGCAGAAAAAGCCCCCTTTATTGCCACTCTTTGCATTCTACCATCCAGCCAACCTGCTATCCATGCTAGCATCTGCCCTTGAGCACGGGCTCTCATCTTCCTAAGGCTCATCTTATCAAAGGCTTTCTGAAAATCTAAATAAACAACAGCTACTGACTCTCCTTTGTATGTCCTGCTATTCAAAGAATTCCAGCAAATTTGTCAGGCAAGACCTCCCCTTCACAAAGCCATGCTGACTTTGGCCTATTTTATCGTTAACTTCTAAGTACTCCGTAACCTCATCCTTTATAATGGGCTCTAACATCTTACCGACCACTGATGTCAGGCTAACCGGCCTATAGTTCCCACTATTCTGCTTTGCTCCCTTCTTGTGCAGCAGGGTAATATTGGCAATTTTCCAATCATCTGGCGCTACTCCTGACTCCAGTGATTCCTGAAATATCACTGTCAATGTCTCCACAATCTCTAAAACCACTTCTTTCAGAACCCGAGGGTGCAGTCCATCTGATCCAGGTGACTTATCCACCTTCAGCCCTTTCACCTTCCCAAGCACCTTCACCCTAGTCATAGCCACTCCACTAACTTCCACCCCCTGACTCTCTTGAATTTCAGGCACGTTGTTGGTGTCTTCCACTGTGAAGACTGCTGCAAAATAGTTATTCAACTCCTCTGACATCTTTGTGTGAAAATGTTACGCCTCAGATTCTTATTAAATCTTTTCCCCTTCACCTTAAACCCATGTCCTCTGGTCCTCGATGCACCTACTCTGAGCAAGAGACTCTGTGCGTCTACACGATTTACACACCTCTATAAGATCACCCCTCATCCTCCTGTGCTCCAAGGAATAGAGTCCCAGCCTACTCAACCTCTCCCGATAGCTCAGACCCTCTAGTCCTGGCAACATCATCGTAAATCTTCTCTGTACCCTTTCCAACTTAACAACATTGAGAATTCAGTGATCCTGAAGGTCTTGACGCGAAACGTCACCTATTCCTTTTCTCCAGAGATGCTGCCTGACCCATTGAGTTACTCCAGCTTTTTGTGCCTGTCTTCTGTACCTATCTATGTTCTATGCTCTTTGCACAGAGGCCAATTCGCCATCAAACGCTATTAAAATGTATACTTACAAATATAAAATCCCTTCTTTTATACTCCTCATTGAAGAGAGGAACATATTTGGCAGATGGAGTTTGTGTAAACATATTGTGACAAAGCTATCACTAGAAGCCACTTATTGTAGTGCTTTTGTGAAAGGACTGATACATATTCAAACACATTCCTGGTATAATTCTATCTTGGCTCAGGCATTACAACTTGGTTGTCAAGTGTAAAAAAAATAATCATTCAGTACTTAAAATGAAAATATGCACTCTCTTCCCTCACAGAGGTATAAAAATATTTATCTATATAATTCAAGTGTATAAGCAGATTAGCAAATTGCATTTTTATATTTAAAATTTGGTGTCTTAAAAAAGTATAATTCTGTTTGGACTTCACTGCTAAAAATCAACTTCATTGTAGCATAGTGGTGCAGCGGTAGAGTTGTTGCATCACGGCACCAGAGACCCGGGTTCGATCCTGACTACGGGTGCCGTCTGTGCCTAGTTTGTATGTTTTCCGTGTGACCACATAGGTTTTTTCCGGATGCTCCGGTTTCCCCCCCACATCCCAAAGACAGGCCGGTTTGTAGGTTAATTGGCTTTTGTAAACAGTTCCTGGTGTATAGGACAGAACGAGTGTACGGGTGTTCGCTGGTCGGTGTGGACACGATGGGCCGAAGGGCCTGTTTCCCGGCTGTATCTCTGAACTAAACGGAAGTCAAACAGCTAAATTGTGCTGTCTGGGCTGGTGGTGGAAGCGGATACAATTTAGACAGGCACTTGGATATGCAGGGAATGGAAGAGGTTTTAAATTGGCATCATTGGCTGTAGCGGTAGAGTTGCTGCCTTACAGCGCTTGCAGTGCCAGAGACCCAGGTTCGATCCTGACTACGGGTGCTGTCTATACAGAGTTTGTACGTTCTCCCCGTGACCGCCTGGGTTTCCTCTCACACTCCAAAGACGGACAGGTTTGTAGGTTTGGTATAAATGTAACATTGTCCCTAGTGTGTGCAGAATAGTGTTAATTTGCAGGGATTGTTGGTCAGCACGGGCTCGGTGGGGCTGAAGAGCCAGATTCTGTGCTGTATCTCTAAACTAAACTAAAATCCTGTTCGGCACAGACATTGTGGACTGAAGGGCCTGTTCCTGTGCTGTACTGTTCTATGTTACTGTGTGTAAAGGCCTGGATAGAGTGGATGTGGAGAGGATATTTCCACTAGTGGGAGAGTCTAGGACCAGAGGTCAGAGCCTCAGAAATATAGGGCTTTCCTTTGGGAAGGTGATGAGGAGGAATTTATTTGGTCAGAGGGTGGTGAATTTGTTGAATTAATTGCCACAGAAGGCTGTGGAGGCCGTCATTGGATATTTTTAATCAATCAATCAATCAATCAATCAACCTTTATTGTCATCTTGCAAAGCAACAGTTGTACAGTGCAAAATGAGAAGATGTTTTAAGACAGAGATAGATAGATTCTTGATTGGTACAGGTGTCAGATGTTATGGGGAGAAGGCAGGAGAATAGGGTTGAGAGGGGAAGATAGATTAGCCATGATTGAATGGCGAAGTAGACTTGATAGGCTGAATGGCTTAATTCTGCTCCTATCTCTTATGAACTTTGGAATAAAGCACTGCATTAATTAGTTGTCTGAGTAAAGGATTGGAAATTTGGGCTTGGGTAAGGCAACAGTCCATGAGTGAAGAAAAGTATAAAAACGACTGCAGATGCTGGATATCTCTATAATACTAAAACTCTTCCTATAGTTTGTGTTTGTGTCGACGATGTGTCAATCTGTTTTTCCTATCTTCTTCTAAACGCAAGGCCACAGCCTTCCAATTTTCACACGTCCTACTCACATTTCCCCCGTTGTGGCGATAAACATCTTCCCGTCACATTCCCACCGATATTTCCGATGATATTAATCCTTTACATTTTAAATACATCCCCAAAAATTCACCCATTTCAGAATAAAAAACCCGAGTGACGTCACAATGCATTTGCAAGGCAGGACGGGACACTCTGGGAGGGAGGGGCATTCCAGCGCTCGCGTGGCGGGGCTGCCAACGCCCGACACCTGGTGGCGAGGGTGGTGCCGCGGGCCCTGCCTGCAGCCGAGCCTGGTGCTCGAGCTCTACCTCCCTCCCTCTCTACCCCCCCTCCCTCTCTAGGGATTGAAGAGGGAGGGTGAAGAGGAGGAGATGGGAGTTCTGAGGGATGAGGAGAAATGAGCCGTGCCTGCGCAGTTGGGGGCTATGCGTGAGTGGTGGAATATTGCGTTGGGGGAACGGGTGAATGGTGGAATCTTGCGTTGGGGGCAACAGACCCAAAGGGTCTGCATTTGGTCTAATCTGAAATAAAACCGAAAATGCTGGAAACACTCAGCAGGTCAGGCAGCATCTGCGAAGAGAGAGATAGAATCATAGAGTCATAGAGTGATACAGTGTGGAAACAGGCCCTTCAGCCCAACTTTCCCACACTGGCCAACATGTCCCAGCTACGCTAGTCCCACCTGCCTGCGCTTGGTCCATATCCCTCTAAACCTGTCCTATCCATGTACATGTCCAACTGCTTCTTAAATGTTGGGATAGTCCCAGCCTTAACTACCTCCTCTGGCAGCTTGTTCCATACACCCACCACCCTTTGTTTGAAAAAGTTACCCCTCAAATTCCTATTAAATGTTTTCCCCTTCACCTTGAACCGATGTCCTCTGGTCCTCGATTCCCCTACTCTGGGCAAGAGACCCTGTGCATCTACCTGATCTATTCCTCTCATGATTATGTACACCTCTATAAGATCACCCCTCATTCTCCTGCGCTCCAAGGAATAGAGACCCAGCCTACTCAGCCTCTCCCTACAGCTCACACCCTCTAGTGCTTGCAACATCCTCCCAAAATAGAGTTAACATTTTTTATGTTTCCGACAATTTCTGTTTTCTGTTTACGGATGAGTGAAAATTTTGAAAGTCAGGAAGAATAATTGATGGTGTTAGTCTCAGTGTGCTTGAGGGAATATATCAGTAGCAGCCATTTCCATTCCCCACAGCCATACGCTGCTATGTGATGGAAAGTGTGTCCACAAGTTATAGGAGTAGAATTAGGCAATTCGGCCCATCGAGTCCACTCCGCCATTCAATCATGGCTGATCTCTGCCTAATCCCATAATCTTGCCTTCTCCCCATAACCCTAGACACCTGTTCTAATCAAGAAAGCAGTCCAATAGATAATAGTTTAAGATCTTAGAGCAAAAATGTCCCATTGCAACAACAACAACGGCGGCACGGTGGAGTTGCTGCCTTACAGCGCTTTCACTGCCAGAGACCTGGGTTCAATCCCGACTACGGGTGCTGTCTGTTTGGAGTTTGTATGTTCTCCCCGTGACCACGTGGGTTTTCTCCGAGATCTTCGGTTTCCTCCCACACTCCAAAGATGCACAGGTTTGTAGGTTAATTGGCTTGGTATAAATGTGAAAATTGTCCCTAGTGTGTGCTAATGTGCATGGATCGCCGGTCGGCGCGGACTCAGTGGGCCGAAGGGCCTGTTTCTTTGCTGTATCTTTAAACTAAACTGAGACTAAACTCGTATTTTATAGTGTCTTTAACATGGTATGTTGTACAAAAATATGTTTTCCAGTGGAGCACGATGAAGCAAAGTGACAAAAAAACACCTAAAGAGAAATTAGGGAACAAAAAACTGCAGATGCTGATTCATACCAAAGATAGACACAAAGTGCTAGAGTAACTCAGCCTTCAGGCAGCATCTCCAGCAAGAGTGAGACCACATGCAAATTGGAGGAACAGCATCTCATATTTTGCTTTGGTAGCGTATAGCCCAACAGTATCAACTTTGTGTTTCAGAAGGAACTGCAGATGCTGGAAAATCGAAGGTAGACAAAATGCTGGAGAAATTCAGCAGGTGAGGCAGAATCTATGGAGCGAAGGAATTAGGCAACGTTTCGGGCCGAAATGAAGAAGAGTTTCGGCCCGAAATGTAGATTAGTTAGAGTTTGGGAATTGCTGGTCGGTGCGGACTCGGTGTGCTGACGGGCCTGTTTCTGCACTGTATGATCCCATGACTCTATTAAGGTTTAAAGAGCTTTTACAAGACTTAACACAGTTTGGGATGGGATCACAGTGCCTTAGGGCTTTGCAGTTGAAGGCAAGGTGGAACATTTAATTCACGATTCACAAGAGACCAGAAGTGAAACCAACATCCTTGTGGGGTTATCAGACTAAACAGACCACTGGCACTTAGAGCCCGGCATAAGAAGAAAGATCGCAGTTTGAGTGAAGTTTTGGATAGTTGCCAGCAACACTTACCCAAATCCCGGAATGAATCGATGGCTTGAGGACAAGAGCAAGATAATAGAAAGGGAATGAAGAGGTGACGGATAAAATATATGGAGTGCCTTAGCGGTTCCAGTGCGGTTCCAAATCAATTTCAAGCTCCGTTTTGTTTACAAAGCCCTTAACGGGCTTGCCCCCACCTACATCAAAAGTCTACTTACCCACCATACCACCTCCAGGTCCCTCAGATCGGCCGACTTGGGGTTACTGACCATCTAGGCATAAGCTCAGGGGCGACCGCACTTTTGCGGTTGCAGCACCTAGACTATGGAACGGCATCCCTCTTCCCATCAGAACTGCCCCCTCCATCGACTCTTTTAAGTTTAAACTCTCAAGCCTTCCTTGAGGTCCTCTGAGGGAGTGCTGTATGTATGTATTTATGTATGTATTGTTGATCTATGTACCACTGTATGTAGCATGTTAGTACCTGCACTGATGTAAAGCACTTTGGTCAACGAGAATTGTTTTTATATGTGCTAGAGAAATAAAATTGACTTGACTTGCCTTGATCTTGTTCTCATTACTGGAAGCACTTGCTACTCTAACAATGTTTCTGCAATAAGATGAATCATAATTAGGCCTGGGCCGCTCTGCGTTATATCTGTACAGCTGAGATTTAGCGAGAGATGTGATTAAGCCATTTGGAAAGAAAAAAGACACCTCTGTGATGTGGAATCAGTTGGGGCTGAAATGTTCATAGTGGAATATATGTGACAATTAAATCATCTAAGCTGCAGCCTACGTCTGATCAAATGTATTGTGTGAGGGAGCCTTGTTTAGTTTAAAGATACTGTACGGAAACAGGCCCTTCGGCCCACCGGGTCTGTGCCGAACAGCGATCCCCTGCACATTAACGCTATCCTCAAGTAAGGCTGGCAATGTTGAATGTTTAGTCTGCCCTAAAGAAAACGTCCTTGGGGAAAGTTGGAATCAAAGTCTGAAGATGCCCCAGGCTAAATAGCGAGAGTAGGAAAGTGTCACCATCTTAGAATCCCTTTAGTGAGGAATTAGCATTTCAGACAGAGCAGGTACAAGAATCTGTTTTTGTTTCAGTATCTCACCCTGCAGTGTCAAATGCACTCCCAGCAAATGTTGGCTCTGGAAAGATTAGAATAATATAAAACTATTTTGTTAAATTCTCTTGAAATGTTTCACAATGGTTTAGGCTTAGGTTTATTCTTGTCACGTGTACAAGAGAGTCAAGAGTCTTTGTTTTTTTTGTTCATCCACCAGGAATGAAGGAGATTACAAAAAGCCATAGTGATACAGAGTAGAAACAGGCTCTTCGGCCCAAATTGCCCACACCGACTAACATGCCCCATCGATTGTCTATTGTCTATTGTCTATCTACACGAGTCCCACCTGCCTGCATTTAGCCCATAACCCTCTAAACCTATCCTATCCATGTACCTGTCCAAACGTTACGATAGTCCCTGCCTCAACTAACTCCTCTGACAGCTCATTCCATCCACCCACCACCCTTTGTGTGAAGAAGTTACCCATTCAGGTTCTTATTAAATCCTTCCCCCCTCACCTTAAACCTATGTCCTTTGGTTCTTGATTCCCCTACTCTGGGCAAGAGAATCTGTGCGTGTACCCGAACTATTCCTCTCATGATTTTGTACACCTCTATAAGATCACCCCTCATCCTCCTGCGCCCACACCGGACCCACACCACCCTGGCCCCGCTCTCATTTCACTCCTACCATCGGGAAGAAAGTGCGGGAGTCTGAAAACTGTAGCGTCCAGGTTCAGGAGCAGCTTCATCCCAACAACCAGTGGCGGACTGGCCAGGGTGTCAGCTTGCCCGATGGCAAGTGGGCCCCTGATGAAGTGATAGCAAGTGATGGCAAGTGGGCCCCTGTTAAATGATAGCATTGTAGTTGTGGGTGGGCCATCTTTGTCTCCTGGCAACCAATATTTTTATACCCAGTCCGCCACTGCCAACAACCATCAGCTCTTGAAAACTACAAACACCAACTAAACTCCAAACTCTGGACTGTTTGGTTTGCACGAGGGACTTGGGGCTTTGTTTTGTTTTTGAATTACTATTAAAACACAAAGTACTTGAGCTACTGGATAAGCAGGATCACCTCGATACTGGAACTCCGTGGGTGGTCACGATGGTGCAGCGGTAAAGTTGCAGTTTTACAGCGCTTGCAGCGCCTGCAGAGACCATGGTTCGATCCCGACTACGGGTGCTTGTCTGCATGGAGTTTGTACGTTCTCCCCGTGACCTTCGTGGGTTTGCTCCGAGATCTTCGGTTTCCTCACACACTCCAAAGAGCTACAGGTTTGTAGGTTAATTGGCTTGGCAAATGTAAAAAAAAATTGTCCCTAGTGTGTGTAGGATAGTGTTAATGTGCGGGGATCGCTAGTCGGCATGGACCCGATTGGGCCGAAGGGCCTGTTTCCGCTCTGTATCTCTGAACTAAAAAAACTAAAGCAGGTTAATCGCTCAAGCAAGAAAACCAAGGCCAATGCCAAAGTAGTGTCTAAACTACCGATGCACACTTATGCTGGAGTACAATAACTAACTTCATATTCAGTAATGCGCTATCAACATGTTAACAAACACACAAGCTAAATGTTTAACCATGAAACCCGTTCCCAATGCCACATGAGAATCTAAAATACCTGTACACAATTAAACTGTGGGACAACACAAACTAGATGCCAGCATATCACCGGGGTTATCATGTGGGCACCTCTCTTCACTGGCATTTCGTTGAGTTCAAGTCGAGTCAAGTCAAGTCAAGGTTATTCGTCACATACACATACGAGATGTGCAGTGAAATGAAGAGAGGCAATGAAGAGGACTTTGTAGAAAAAGACAAACAAACAAACAACCAAACAAACTACAAACAGAATGGAACAGAATCACATATTCTTTTACATATTAAATATTGTGGGTGGAAGGAAAAAGGGAAAAAAACAGCAATTTAAAAAAAACAGCAGAGTGGTACAGTAAAAGTTAGTTCCTGGTGAGGTAGGAGTTTACAGTCCTAATGGCCTCTGGGAAGAAACTCCTTCTCAACCTCTCCGTTCTCACAGCATGGCAACGGAGGCGTTTGCCTGACCGTAGCAGCTGGAACAGTCCGTTGCAGGGGTGGAAGGGTTCTCCCATGATTTTACTTCGGAGTCACGTGAGTGACTATGTGAAGAACCCGCTCAGTGCGCAGGCGCGGCATTACGCCAGCAGTGCAACAGCGGCTGCAACGGGAGTTAGGCTCTCCCGCTACAGAATGAACCGGACCGTCAGGTGAGTATCCTGAGGTCGGGTTTCTTTTACAGGTGAGCCTTTTTCTGCTTGTGTTTTTTACAGGCAGAGAAAAAGGCTCTGGAACAAAACTGTCCTCCGTTCAAGGAGGAACGTTTCCCGTCGGGGAGGGGGGCAGCAACAGGCGGTAGGAGCGACCCGGTGTTCCGCAATTCCCCGACACCGTGCCGAGGCCAGCCCGCTAGTACCTGAGCAGCGGGCTGGATGCATAGCCACCCGAAGAGGCATCCGGCAGGCGTTCCCGATTTCGGACGGGACGTCTCTCCACCCGCACGGGGGGAGAGAGAGCCGCCTGAGCCGCTGGAGCGGCTCACGGAGCAGGTGCCTGCGAGACGCGCTGCTTGAGGGGCGCTCTCGCTACTATAAGGCAAAAGCTCCAGAAGAAGGCGGTAGGAACAATTACTGGGCGCTCCGCTATCCCCATCACTGCGCCGAGCCCAGTCCCGCTAGTGCCTGAACTACGGGCTGGATGTCTAGCCATCCGAACAGGCATCCGGCCGGTGGCGTCCGATTCGTCGGACGGGGACATGTCTCCACCTAAATGGAGGAGAGACAGCCGCCTGAGCTGCATCCAACAGCTATTGGAGCAGCTCCAGCGAGATGCGCAGAAAGAGCGCTCTCGCGAAAAGAAAAAACAAGACTTTCGAAGAAATCTGCCCCCGTCCAACTCCGCAAGAGGAGAATGGGGGGCAGCAACAGGCGGTAGGAGCGCTATCCAGGCGTTCCGCTATCCCCGACACCGAGCCGAGTCCAGCTCCGCTAACGTCTGAACAGCGGGCTGGAGGCAAAGCCAAACGGAAGAGCAACCGGCCGGTGGCATCTGACTCGTCGGACGGGGACGTCTCTCCACCCAGGAGGGGGAGGGACAGCCGCCTGAGCCGCATGGAGCGGCTCTTGGAGCAGGTGCTCCAGCAAGGTGCACCCCGGGAGGGGAGCTCTTGCAGAGGGAGGTCAGGCACTCCCTCTACAGTGCCTCCTGTACTGTCCATTGCATCCTCCTTTCCAGAGGATAGCTTTGGGGACCAGGACTGGGCTGGTCCAGAACAAGGGGTTATGGCTGAAGATTTCGGGAGTATGCAGGGGGTGCAGGAGCAGGAACAGCTGCTTGGTGCAGTGGGCCGCTACGTGTCAAAACCCCGTGCAGGGGAACCGCTAGAGGCCAAACTAGCGGCAAGTATCAATCACCTTTCCAACAGAGCTCTGCAGGGGCAGGTGATTAATGAAGCTTTAGATACTATACGGCGCCGGAGAACTGTGAATCTCTAAAAAGTACCAGCGGTGAACAGCCAAATCTGGGGACACATTGGGGCAACCATCCGGCACCACGAGCCAAAGCTGCAGCGGATACTCCGACTATTGACAGCAGGCATCACTTCGTTTGCTCGTTCTATAAACAACACCGAGATGACCACCAATCAACAGGATACACTCGCGTTGTTGTGTAACACGCAGTTTGAAATTAATAATCTGCGGAAAGAAATCATCAAATCTGCCATCAGTCCTCGATTTGCCGGGCTGTGTAAAACACCAGCCGATAAGCCAGACAGGCTGCTCTTCGGGAAGGCAGGGTATAAAACGAGCAAACTGAAATCAAACACCACCAAGTGGCAGCACCCCGCCGCATCCACCAGTAAACATCCGCCATTCAACACTGGTGAAAGCTCGGGGTCCGCTTACTTTCACCGTAAGTCTTTTTTAGACCAGGGCCCAGAGCGGACCCCATGGAAAATGCGCCAACCCCCAACAAACACGCCACATCAGACACCTCGCAAACCAGAAACCAAAGGGAATCAGAGGAAATACCCGTAACCATGGAGGTAGGTGGGTCTGGTTCCTATCAACTTTTGGGAGGTGGAGGCTTAATACTAACACGAGGTAGATTGCACCGGTTTGAAGCATAGTGGATATAAAATACAATTTATGTCAGAAAAAACGCTGCCAGTTCAACAATGGCCCCAAAGGGTATTTCTCCCTCCGTCAAAGAGAAACGTGAGGGACAAGCTGAACTGGTGAGACTTATCACAAAGGGGGTCATCGAAAAGACCAAACATGAACCTTTGGAATTTGTATCGAATATATTCACTAAAACCAAAAAAGATGGTGGCTGTCGCATCATCATTGACTTAACATCACTAAACAAATTTGTTAAGTATATACATTTCAAAATGGAGACATATGTTACTGCCAAACAACTGAATTCCAAAGGATATTCGACAAGTAGCAAGAGTAATTGGGAAAATGGTAGCAGCATTTCCGGCTACACAATTCGGACCTTTGCACTATCAAAAAATTTACAGAGAGCAAAGGTACAGGCAATAAAACGACATACAGGTCACTATGATCGTGTCATGAACTTAACCACTGAAGCAATATCAGAGCTACAGTGGTGGGCAGAAAACGTTTGGCATAGTTTCAGCCCTATCTTTATCACTAACCCTACTTTAGTTACTAAAACAGATGCCAGTGCTCAAGGCTGTGGAGCGACTAACTCCATATCCAGCACAGGTGGTAGATGGACTAACCTAGAGTCATCATTACTACTTACACTGGGCATTAACTATCCAGAGATGTTGGGCGCCTTTTATGGTTTAAAAGCTTATGTATCTAATATGCAGCACTTGCATGTTCGGTTACAAATTGATAAATACTACGGTGATGGCTTATATTAACCATATGGGTGGCATAAAATCATTGTCATGCGACAAATTGGTCAACATGATTTGGCAATGGTGTGTCGAAAGACATATTTGGCTATCAGCTACTTATCTACCAGGTAAGCTAAACACCCATGCCATGAGAAAATTAAACGCCTGGGTTGCAAGTTTGAACAGACCTTACCTGGAACTGGGATTGTCCAAACAAACCATCACCATGTCGGCATCCCTTCGAACATCCACCAGAGGCAGTACTTAACCAGCATCAAAAAAGGGAGAAGTACTGCCAGGAAATAGGGACAACATACACAACAGCCACAGCCACCAACATACTGGAGTTCCTGGCCTATCTACACCATGATGTAGGGATCAGCTACAGTGCCATCAACACAGCGCAGAGTGCTCTTTCTGCTTATCTCAAACCAGCGCCAGGACAACAGGCGATGGGATCCCATCCACTGGTGGTAAAACTGATGAAGGGCATTTACAATATCAAGCCCTAAGCCCAGGTATACCCATATTTGGGATATCAGTGTGGTCCTGACATAGGGAATGGCCACCAGCCAGATCCCCCGGCCTCGAGCAAGCTACACTAAAGACGCTCATGTTGATGGCACTTGTATCCGCTCAGAGGGTCCAGTCACTACACCTATTGCGACTGGACAACATGATCACAGCTCCAGACCAGATCTGTCGTTATCCAGCGACTGATCAAACAGAGCAGACCAGGAACACCTAATCCAGTCGTGGCTTACCCACTAGAACCACGGTTATGTGCCATGACCCACCTACTATCCTACATTGACACAACCAGAATATTCGAGGGAGATGAAAAGCCTTGTGGGTCAGTCACAAAAACCTTATGGTCGGGTGACGAGCCAAACCATTGCGAGATGGCTCAAGCAGGTGCTAGAAACTGCTGGGATAAACACTAACATGTACAAATTTTATTCCACCAGGACAGCATCCATGTCGACGGCTAAAGAATGGACATGCCTATAGACCACATCCTGGCTACAGCAGGATGGTGGGGGGGAAAAGACCGTTCAGAAATTTTATAATAAGCCGTTGGCAAAACCTGGTTTATTTGCAGTAAAGATTTACGAACTGCAAATATTTAATTTAAGCCCAGGGGAGCAACTTAATTCTTTGTTGTTATTGTTTAAAAAATACCATTGTGTTTTTCTACAAATAGACTCATTGGTTGATTACGATAACACTTCCTCCCTCAAGAACTTCGGCAGTGAGTGAAATGAAACTGTTACACGGTTTGAAATCACAGAGCTTTGAAATCTTCACGTAGTCACTCACGTCACTCCGAAGTAAAATAGTAAGATTATACGAGAACTTACCAGTTTGAAGTTTGATCTGTATTTTATGAGGAGTTACGATGAGGGATTACGTGCCCTCCGCTCCCACCCTCATTATATGGATCAAACTAATAAATTGATGTCTCCTTATCTTTACTATGTTTACTTCAAATAACTGTGTCTATCTGTGATTCCACACCGCTGCTTGGAAGTATACCGCGCCTGCGCACTGAGCGGGTTCTTCACGTAATCCCTCATCGTAACTCCTCATAAAATACAGATCAAACTTCAAACTGGTAAGTTCTCGTTTAATCTTACTATTTTATTGGCTCTGGAGTTGCACCTCCTGATGTATAGTTCCTGCAGGGGGGCGAGTGAAGTTCCCATAGTGCGTTCGGCTGAACTCACTACTCTCTGCAGAGCCTTCTTGTCCTGGGCAGAGCAATTCCCAAACCAGATTGTAATATTTCCGGACAAGATGCTTTCCACAGCCGCTGCGTAGAAGCACTGGAGCTCCTCAGAGACACTCTGAATTTCCTCAATTGCCCGAGGTGGTAAAGGCATTGCCTTGCCTTACTCACGAAGGCTGCGGCGTGTGATATTCATGTCATATCCTCAGAGATGTGGACTACCAGGTATTTAAAGCAGCTCACCCTATCCACAGTATAGTTAGGCCCACAACACCTCGGGAAGGTTCAACAGTTGCTGGTGTCCCAGAACAACCCCCTCAATACCAGCTCTCACCACCAATGCTACCAGTATGCACTACTCAGCAGCTAACTATGCGAATATCTACTAAGTGAAAACACTACAGACGATTGATTCAATAAAGCACCATATTTACTGTTTATTGAACTTTTTGTGTTTGTTTATTATATCATCTAACTAGTGAGTACCGTGCTATGCTGCTACAAATAGCATAGTTCTGCTTTGAGTCATACAGCGAGGAAACAGGCCCTTCGGCCCAACTTGCCCACACCGGCCAACAGTGGCACTAACGCCGGTGGTGATGAAGTGCTTTGAGAGGTTGATCATGGAGCAAATCAACTCCTACCTCGACAAAAACCTGGACCCACTGCAGTTCGCTTACCGCCACAACAGATCAACGGTGGATGCGATCTCGCTGGCCCTCCACTCCGCTCTGGACCACTTGGACAACAAAAACTCATATGTCAGGCTGTTATTCATCGATTACAGCTTGGCATTTAACACAATCATCCCCTCCAAACTGGTTACCAAACTCGCAGAACTGGGTCTCTGCGCATCCCTCTGCAATTGGATCCTCGACTTCCTCACTCACAGACCACAGTCTGTTCGTATTGGTGGAAATGTGTCAGCCTCGATAACAATCAGCACGGGAGCACCTCAAGGCTGCGTGCTCAGCCCCCTGCTGTACTCACTCTATACTCATGACTGCGTAGCCAGTCAAAGTGCGAACTCCATCATCAAGTTCGCTGACGACACCACTGTTGTGGGACGTATCACTGATGGGGATGAGTCAGAGTATAGAAGAGAGATCAAGCAACAGTCCATATGGTGCCAGCGCAATAACCTGGCCCTCAACACCAGCAAAACCAAGGAACTGATTGTGGACTTTGGAAGGAGTAGGAGGGGAACCCACAGCCCCATTTATATCAACGGATCGATGGTTGAAAGGGTCATGAGCTTCAAATTCCTGGGCGTGCACATCTCTGAAGATCTTGCTGGTCCGAGAACTCTGATTATTATGAACCCATTTTCTGTTATTTGCACTTTATCAGTTTATTTATTCATGTGTGTATATATTTATATTATGGTATATGGACACACTTATCTGTGTTGTAGTAAATGCCTACTATGTTCTGCGTGCTGAAGCAGAGCAAGAATTTCATTGTCCTATACAGGGACACATGACAATAAACTCACTTGAACTTGAACATGTCCCAGCTACACTAGTCCCACCTGCCCGCATTTGGTCCATATTACTCCAAACCTGTCCTATCCATGTAACTGTCTAACTGTTTCTTAAATGTTGGGATAGTCCCAGCCTCAACTACATCTTCTGGCAGCTTGTTCCATACACCCACAACCCTTTGTGTGAAAAAGTTACCCCTCAGATTCCTATTTAATCTTTTTCCCCTTCACCTTAAACCTATGTGCATTGGTCCTCGATTCATCTACTCTGGGCAAGAGACTGTGCATCTACCCTATCTATTCCTCTCATGATTTTATGCATCTGTATAAGATCATCCCTCATCCTCCTGCGCTCCATGGAATAGAGACCCAGCCTACTCAACCTCTCCCTATAACTCATACCCTGTAGCCCTGGCAACATCCTTGTAAATCTTCTCTGTACCCTTGTGTAGGAAAGAACTGCAGATGCTGGTTTAAACCGAAGATAGACACAAAAGGCTGGAGTAACTCAGTGGGACAGGCAGCATGTCTGGAGAGAAGGAATGGGTGATGTTTCCGGTCGAGAGTTTGAAGATGGGCCTCGACTCGAAACGTCACCCATTCCTTCTCTGCAGAGATACAGTCTAACCCGCTGAGTTGCTCCAGATTTAGTGTCTATTCTCTGTACCCTTTCCAGCTTGACAACATCTTTCCTATAACATGGTGCCCAGCACTGAACACAATACTCTAAATGTGGCCTCACCAACGTCTTATACAACTGCTACATGACCTCCCAACTTCTATACTGTTTGATAATTGTGAGGACATACGACAACAAAACTTTCATGCTACTTGATGATGATATGGATGGTCGTAGATCCTTCTCTGGGACCAGCACGCAACAGGTACCCAGGCTCTATCCCCAACCTAGATCAAGAGCAGGGAAGTCTTTACTGACTGCAGTTCCCTACTGTTGCAATCTACCCATTTTAAAGAGGATTTGTACCAACATGGAGATAAGCGAATAAGTTTATTGGCCCAGTATGTTCACATACAAGAAATTTGCCTTGGTGCTCCGCCCGCAAGTGACAACATGACATACAGTGACAATTAAGAATGACACCTAAAACATTAGACATTAATTATAAAACATTATCGATTAAACATGTGAATTACATAAAATACCAGAGCAAAAGGAGGCTACAGATTTTTTGGTTATTGAGTAGAGCTACTACTCGTGGAAAAAATATGTTTTTATGTCTGGCTGTGGCAGCTTTGACAGTCCGGAGTCGCCTTCCAGAGGGAAGTGATTCAAAGAGTTTGTGGCCAGGGTGAGGGGTCAGAAATGATCTTGCCCGCTCACTTCTTGGCCCTTGCAGTGTACAGTTCATCAATGGAGGGAAGGTTGCAGCCAATAATCTTCTCAGCTGATCGGACAATTCGCTGCAGCCTCCAGGTGTCGTGCTTGGTGGCTGAGCCAAATCAGACCATGATGGAGAAGGTGAGGACAGTCTCTACGATGGCCGTATAGAATTGGACCATTATTGCCTGTGGTAGATTGTGCTTCCTCAGCTGCCGCAGGAAGTACATCCACTGTTGTGCCGTTTTGACGAGATGAGAGGCACGATATCTAAACTAGTCTGTCACATTGCTGTGATGTTTTCGATGCTGAACTCATTTTCAAATAGTTTAGTTTCATTTAAAGATACAGCGTGGAAACAGGCCCTTCAACCCACCGAATCCACGCCGACCAATGATCACACATTCACACTAGTTCTATGTTATCCCAGTTTCCCATCCACTCCCTACACACTAGGGGCAACTTACAGAGGGCCAATTAACCAACAAACCCACATGTCTTTGGGATGAAGGAGGAAACCGGAGCATCCGGTGGAAACCCACATACAAACTCTGTACAGACAGCACCTGAGATCCCTATAAGGCAGTATTTCTACTGCTGCGCCACTGTGCCACCCCATTTTAGACGTATAAGATGTAATAGTCTCTGGAACTATTGTGCTACAATGCTGAGAACTATATTCTGCACTCTGTATCTTTCCCTTTGTTCTACCCATTGTGCCTGTGTTTGACTTGATTGTATTAACGGATAGTATTATCCGCTTATTCTTCTTGCGTATGGCGTGCACAGCCTAAAGTTGTAGGACAACTTGTTCTATTTGATCTTATTTGATTGTGAACACCAGGTTGATTGCATTCGTCGAAACAGGGCGGACCACGTGAAGGTTGCAATCTCCCACCTGATAGTATTATCTGATGTGATTGGATAGCATGCAAGGCAAAGCTTTTCACTGTACCATGAAATGGCATCTTGGTCGGCATGGACCTGTTGAGCCGAAGGGCCTGTTTCCGTGCTGTATGACTCTGATTCCAAATTGAATGTCAGCCCCATAAGCAGGGCTGGTGGGCTGCCTTAAGTTAAGTCTGGTAACCTTCTTAAAGCATGAGAAATGCAAAACAAAGAAAAAGTAAGGAATAATGAATTGTATTAAAACAAGAAGAATTGATTTCCTTGCTGCTCCCCTCTCTCTGGTAGATGAGTAGTTAGCAGTAGCAGCCGCTGCTCCCCATCCATGCTCACACCTTAAAGAAAGGGGTTGAAACTTTGGATTTGAAACAAGATCGTTAACAAAAACTGGAGATGCAAGGAATACTGCATGAGGTGCTGCCTGACCTGCTGAGTTAATCCAGTACTTTGCGTTTTGTTGCAAACAACTACCAGTCATAATGTCACAAAATGGGTCAGCACGCTGGCACAGTAGTGGAGTTGCTGCCTTAAGCGGCCTTTTCACGGGGCGACTTGACGCAAGAGTTAACCGGAGTTTAACATCGTGGGAACCTCGTGCGATAACAGTGCGGCATTCGTGGACCACCGTGGACCACCGTAGCGCTAACGGCAGGTCATCGTGTAACTTGGTCACTCGGGAGAAAATTCAAGAAAGTTTGAATTTCTCCAAGAGTGACTTGTACACTTGTGGTTGAGTATTGCAACATTATATGAACGTAGTGGCCAGTGCGATATCCGTAATAACTCTTGCGGGTACCGTGGGAACTCCTGCGAACGGTGAACCCGGAAGCTGGACAGAGGGAACAGAAGGTGAGTAAAAATTATCTTATGTGGGATTGAATTTAAAAAATAAATAAAAATAAAGATTTGCATCCGCATATGGACATCAACTTATTCATGAGTTATGTTAATGAGATTCAAGAAAATAACTATATTCTTTAAAAGGGACTTTAAAAGGGACTTTACTGAAAGGTTACGCATTTTTATGGTCCGTGAGAAATTTTTCACATGTACTTCTTTGAGAGATACAGGTCGGAGTCCTCGGGTCCAGGGGTCCGGAACGCTACCAATCAATGTTGTACAGAGACCCGTGTAAGGAGTGAACTGTACATGCTGGTTTAAACCGAAGACAGACACAAAAAGCTGGAGTAACTCAGCGAGTCAAGCAGCATCTCTGGAGAAAAAAAGCTGATGTTTCGGGACGAGACACATCTTCAGACTCAATTCCGATTAGGCTGTCTGAAGAAGGGTTCCGGTGTTGGGGGAGTCCAGAACCAGGGTCCCAGTTTTACAGTCTACCGTGGGAACTCTTTAACTCAGTAAAGTAAAGTAGCCTTTATTGTCATATCAGCGCACAGGCAGCAGTTGACTGTTGCTCTATTCAGTTTCCCAGGGGGTCGGGACGGGACTGGAGTTGGGAGAGAAAGGTGGGGGAGTCGAGGGAGAGGAGGGGGAGACAGATGGGGGTGCCTTCATTTACTGACGGCGGGTGTCTGTCACTGAAACAGGCAGGTGAGATTTCACATCCACCTTGTGTGTGCCTCTCTCTCTCTCTCCCTCCCTCTTACACAGGCTGAGAGACTCTGCCTCTGTGAGTGTACGTCTCTTTCTCCCCCTCTCCCACACACAGTAAGACCGAGGTACTGTGCTCAGTCCATCTGTGTCTCCCACATACACAGTAAAATATGTCTCCAAATGAGCCAATTCAACCAAGGGAGGATATATATAGTGTGTGAAAAAGAAAGTTACATCATTTGTGTCACGTGTAGTTCACGATGTTCATTCAAGATTTAACGGGAAAGCTCGGGAAACGGACAAGTCACTCGCACAAATAGCAGAAATGCCGAGTACCGTGGGAACTCTTTATCTACTGCCGTTATATCGTGCGAGACTCGTGCTGGACCACGACCTCTTCACTCTGGTGACATCTTGCGTCAACTCGCCCCGTGAAAAGGCCGCTTTACAGCGACAGAGTATGATCCTGAGTATGGAGTTTGTAAGCTCTCCTTGAGACCGTGTGGGTTTTCTTCGAGTGCTCCAGTTTCGTCCCACACACCACAGATGTGGAGGTTTGTAGTTTAATTTGCTTCGTTAAAATTGTCCCTAGTGTGTAGGATAGTGTTAGTGGAGAGGGTGATCTATGGTCAGCCAGGACTTGGTGGGCCAAAGGTACATACAGTAGATACATACTGTAGATACATAGACAAGAGGAGCAGGAGTAGGCCATTCATCCCTTCGAGCCAGCACCACCATTCAATGTGATCATGGCTGATCATCCACAATCAGTACCCTGTTCCTGCCTTCTCCCCATATTCCTTGATTCCGCTAGCCCTAAGAGCTCTATCTAACTCTCTTTTGAATGCATCCAGTGAATCAGCCTCCAATACCTTCTGAGGCAGACAATTCCACAAATTCACAACCCTCTGGGTAAAAAGGTTTTTTCTCATCTCAGTTCTAAATGGCCTACCCCTTATTCTTAAACTGTGGCCCATGGTTCTGGACTTCCCCAACATCGGGAACATGTTTCCTGCCTCTAGCGTGTCCAATCCCTTAATAATTTTATATGTTTCTATTATAGCCTCTCATCCTTCTAAATTCCAGTGAATACAAGCCCAGTCGCTCCATTCTTTCATCATATGACACTCCCGCAGCCATCCTGGGAATTAACCTTGTAAACCTACGCTGCACTCCCTGAATAGTAAGAATGTCCTTCCTCAAATGAGGAGACCAAAACTGCACACTATACTCCAGGTGTGATCTCACTAGGCCCTGTACAACTGCAAAAGGACCTCTTTGCTCCTATGCTCAACTCCTCTCGTTATGAAGGCTAACATGCCATTAGCTTTCTTCACTGCCTGCTGTACCTGCATGCTTACTTTCAGTGACTGATGTACAAGGACACCCAGTTCTCGTTGTACTTCCCCTTTTCCTAACCTGACACCGTTCAGATAATAATCTGCCTTCCTGTTCTTGCCACCAAAGTGGATAACCTTACATTTATCTACATTATACTGCATCTGCCATGCATCTGCCCACTCACCCAATCTGCCCAAGTCACCCTGCATCCTCATAGCATCCTCTTCACAGTTCACACTGCCACCCAGCTCCCAGCTTTGTGTCATCTGCAAATTTGCTAAGTTGCTTTTAATTCCTTCATCAAAATCATTAATTATATTGTAAATAGCTGCGGTCCCAGCACCAAGCCTTGCGGCACCCCACTAGTCACTGCCTGCCATTCTGAAAGGGACCCGTTAATCCCTACTCTTTGTTTCCTGTCTGCCAACCAATTTTCCATCCATGTCAATACCCTACCCCCAATACCATGTGCTCTAATTTTGCCCACTAATTTCCTGTGTGGGACCTTTTCAAAGGCTTTCTGAAAGTCCAGGTACACTACATCCACTGGCTCTCCCTTGTCCATTGAAGCGCCTGTTTCCGGGCTGTATCTTTAATGTCTAAAATCTAAATGTCTCACGAAAGGGTTGAAAGTACAGACTACAAAATTCCCAGGTAGAAAATCAATTGAGGCATGTCAGAATGGTCAGGATTGATTTCAAAGTAAAGAAGGGGAGGACGTAGGTAACATTGCTTGACACAATGGTGTCGCCATTGTTGGCAGTGGAGTCTCGATGAAGTTCCACATGTGACATAGTTCCATCTTGTTCATATCACTTGAATCAGTCTGAAGAAGGGTCTCGACCCAAAACATCACGTCACTATGTTCTCCAGAGATAATTTAGTTTAGTTTATTCCAGTCAGCGAAAAGCCTAAACATGGTTACAATCAAGCCATCAATAGTGTACAGATACAGGATAAAGGGGATGTCAAAAGTGCTGGAGAAACTCAGCGGGTGAGGCAGCATCTATGGAGCGATGGAAATAGGCAACGTTTCGGGCTGAAACCCTTCTTCAGTCTTTCCAATTTTCCAGCATCTGCAGTTCCTTCTTGAACATGATAAAGAGGATGGCGTTTAGTGCAAAATAAAGTCCAGTAAGATCTGATTAAAGACCTGCTGAGTTACTCCAGCAATTTGTGTTTTTTTTTTGTAAGCCAGCATCTGCAGTTCCTTGTTTCTACTTGTACATTTCACTGTCAATTTACAGGCTTGTACATTGGGGAATCAGAGGGATGCAGATTCACTTTGATCTGCTGTTTGATTGAAGTTATTGCAGCCAATTACCTAGCATGTGGCATGCATGATGAAAATAAACTCTCCACAGGAGGCAATACTTTCAGAAATAAAGGAAGAATAACATTTGTGGTAAAGGGATTAGTGATTGCAGCGCTATCTGGTGCAGTGATTTACATAGCAAAGAGTTCTGTTTATCATCTTGTTCAGTTCATTCCCTCCGAGAATTAATGAGGATCTGTGCTAGAATTGGCAAATGATTGAAGTCGTGCGGGTTTGAAGGTTAATTGGCCCTCTGTAAATTACCCCTAGTATGTAGGTTAGTGGATGAGAAAGTGGGATGACATGGAACTAGCGTTCTAGAGATTGTTGAGAACATGTCCTGATATTAAGGGCAGCACAGAAGCGTGGTGGTAGCACTGCTGTATACCCTGTACCAAAACCCTGAGTTCAATCCTGACCTCGGGTACTGTTTGTGTGGACTTTGTACATTCTCCGGGTGCTCCGGTTTCCTCCAACATCCCAAAGACGTGCGGGTTTGTAGATTGCTCCTCGTGTGCAGGGAGTGGATGAGAAAGTGGGATAACATAGAACTGGTGATCGATGGTCGGTATTGAGTTGCGTTTGAGTTCCGTTGAGTTTAGTTAATTGTCGCATGTACTGAGGTACAGTGAAAAGCTTTTGTGACGTGCGAACCAGTCAGTGGAAAGACCATACATGATTACAATCGATCCATGGACTTTGTGGGCCGAAGGACCTGTTTCCTTACTGTATCTTTCAATCAATCAAAAAAGAATCAAAAAAAGACGCTGCCTGACCCGCTGAGTTCCTCCAGCACTTTGTGTGGTTTGCTTTAGGCTCCAGAATCTGCAGCTACTTAGTATAGTTAGTTAGTTTTGGAATACAGCATGGAAACAGGCCCTTCAGCCCACCGAGTCCACACTGACCATCGATCCCCCGTTCATGCTAGTTCTATGTTATCCCACTTTCTCATCCACTCCCTACACACTAGGGGCATTTTACAGAGAGGGGGCCGATTAACCTACAAACCCGCACGTCTTTGGCATGTGGGAGGAAACCCACACGGTCACAGAGAGAACGTGCAAACCCCACACAGGCAGCACCTGAGGTCAGGATGGAACCCAGGTCTCTGGTGCTGTGAGTCAGCAGCTCTACCAACTGCTCCACAGTGCGCCCTTAAAGAGTTTTTAGTCGTCCTATACACTAACAATCGAACAATGAATTTTGTATTTTCTACAGTACATTAGGCCTGTAAACATAATACACACAGATGATATATAATATACAAAAAAATAATAATTCAACGATACCATTCAAAATCCTACTTCTACATTCCATAAAGTTACATTATACTAGATTACATGCATCTGCCATTGATTCTTACTGCAATCTTGTTCATCCAAAATGATTTATCACTCTACCAAAACAGATGATTTATGACTTTATCTTGTCATTTTACATAATCATGTGTAGGAAGGAACTGCAGATGCTGGATTACACTGAAGATAGGCCCGAAACGTTGCCTATTTCCGTCGCTCCATAGATGCTGCTGCACCCACTGAGTTTCTCCAGCATTTTTGTGTACCTGGCACAAAATGTAACTTGGGTCGGGTCTGAAGAAGGGTCTCGACCCAAAACGTCACCTATTCTTTTTCTCCAGAAATGCTGCCTGACCCGTTCAGTAAAGGGCCTGTCCACTTGGGTGTCATTTGCACGTCACGCAGGTGGCGCGCGAAGATTTTGTGAATCCCAAAATCCTGGGGCGCCGCGCGCGACCACTGCCTACGCCACCACATCTCACCACGCGCCATGCGCGCTTAATGCACGCCATGGTACGTCACGTGCGCATCACGATGCGCGTGTCGTGCGTCATGATGCGTAAATGATGCCCAAATAACGGCCAAGTGGGACAGGCCCTTTACCAGCACTTTGTGTCTATCTTACACAAACATGTACTGATCTGACATGATTTTACTGATGTTCATAGAAATACCTTACTGAAAGGAGTTCCACTGGGCTGTCTAGTTCAGAGATTTAACATGAAAATTAGTGTTCGTTGTACAACAGAGAGATGTAGGATTGCTGCTTTGCCCTCTGCAAGGATTCAAAAGTAAAATATTGCAGGTTCTGAAAATCTGAAGGGATTAAATATAAAACTCAGCAGGGGAGGCGTGCTATGTGTCAAGAGGGAGATATCAGGATACTCTTTCTGGTTGTGAACAGTTCAGATGCACAGGTGAGGCTGAGAACTCTACAGGTAGTAGGTTCAAGAGAATATTGGATCATGTTATGCTTGTGGTCACGTAACCAGGAGTGCCACACGATTGGCAACCCCGCCAACAGACTGTTTTTTGGCTTTAAAAATTTCTTTTAGTGAGTGTTAAAAATCTGTGTAAATGGTCTCCTGTTTGTTTTATGAGGGGGGGGGGGGATACTTTTTTTTCAGTTCCTTACCTAGCCGGAGATGCGATTAATTTTCGGATCGCATTCTCTGGTCACTCTGCGGCCTACTATCGCTGGAGCTGAAGGCCTCCTCGGACTGACATTGGGCCCCACCGCGCGGCATGGACTTACATCGGGGCCGATCCCTTGCCTGGGATCGCTCCAACCGTGGCCTCCAATCGGGAGCTCGCAGTCTCGGGAGAGGCCTTAGATGTCGGGATGGTTCGACCAGCCCCGACGCAAGGTTCGATCATCCAGCACGGGGGAGCTGACGTCCCCCCGATGCAGGAGCTGATCGCCCAGATGCGGAGGGCCCGCTGACGGCTATGGGAATCAAGATCATCCCGTCAACGGAGGGCTCGATGCCCCCGACCGTGGGAGAACAAAGGGAAGAGACTGAACTTTTTTTCTCGCCTACCATCACAGAGATGAATGTGGAGAAGTCTCTGTGATGGATGTTTATGTGAAAATGTATTTTGTGTGTTCTGTTGCTTTTTATTGTATGACTGACTTGGCAAATGAAATTCCTCGTTTGTTGCAAAACATACTTGGCTAATAAAGTATTATTGTGATTGTGTTTGTGATTCTTGAGGAGATTTGATTGAGGTGTAAGACTTTGATGGCCCAAAAACAGTAACCAAGGGGGACCGATCTCCCTGTGGAGATGAGGAACCAGAGGGTTAGTTTTAAGACAAATGGTATAAGGAACAGAGATGAGATATTTCACGCAGATCACAGTAGGTGCATGGAACTCACTTACTGAGCGAGTGAAGTCTGAAGAAAGGTTCGGACCTGAAACATCACATGAGTTCCACCAGCAGTTTAGTTTAGTTTAGTCTAGTTTAGAGATGCAGCATGGAAACAGGCCCTTCAGCCCACTGAGTCCACACTGACCATCGATCACCCGTTCACACAAGTTCTATGTTGTCCCACTTACTCTTCCACTCCCTGCACATTAGGAGCAATTTTACAGAGGAGCAATTAAACCACAAACCCGCACGTCTTTGGTGTGTGAGAGGAAACCGGAGCACCCAGAGAAAGTCCACGCGGTTACAGGGAAAACGTGCAAACTCCACACGGAGAGCACCTAAGGACAATATCAACCCTGGGCCTCTGGCATTGTAAGGCGGCAATTCACTTACACCGTGCTGCCCTTGCTATTTGTCTTCTTTGGAGATGGCAATACATAATGCTGATTGTACAACCAAATTTGAAGTGCAAGATGCAGAAGCTAAGTTTAGTTGTGTTAGCATCAACCTACGACTCTTTGGCAAGGATCAGTGAGCATCAGGAGGCAACTTCCCTGAGGGAATATCTGTGATGCACCATCTATAAACTTACAGAAAAATCTCACACACCCCTTCTTTTCTCCAGATTAAGCAACAGCTTCCAAGAGTTTCGACTTTAGAGATAAAGTGTGGAAGCAAGCCCACCAAGTCCATGCCAATCAGCAATCACGCCGTGCATAAGCACTATCCTACACACGAGGGCCAATTTACAATTTACAGAAGCCAATCAAGGTACAAACCTGTACGTCTTTTCAATGTGGAAGGTAACCAGAGCACCTGGAGAAAACCCACGCAGTCACAGGGAGAATGTTAAATTCCATACCAACAGCACTCATAGTCAGGACCAAACACAGGCCCCTGGCGCTGTGAGGCAGCAACTCTACTGCTGCACCTGCATGCAGCCACTGAGTTATGCCTTGACCCAGCAAAGCACTGCCTACCTTCAATCTTAATATATCTTTCGCTAACATTTGAGTTAAAATCATTCTGTTACCAGTTATTAATGTTATTGAAGCTACCAGGCTCCTTACCATTCCTACAACTACTAATCTTATCCACACGATTAACTAACATTTTTACGACTCACTCTAAGATACTATTGCGCTATACCTTGGCACCAAAGTGTATCTACTCCACAGGAAGACACAATGTTCTGGAGGAACCCAGCGGGTCAGGCAGCATCTGTGAAGAACATGTATAGGTGACGTTTTGGGTCGGGACCCTTCTTCGGAGATGGGTGAGGAATCCATCTACGAGGGCATGTTTATTAAATAAAGAGGACATCTTAGAGTGGATGAGAAAGTGGGGTGTCATAGAACTAGTATGAACAGGTCGATGTGGACTCGGTGGGCCGAAGGGCCTGTTTCTAAGCTTTTTCTTTCAATCAATCAATCCAATCAATCAATTACGTATTATAGCAAATATAGCAAACAGATCGGAAAGATTTAAATTAATTTTGCAAATGGCTTGGAATAGGATTGAGTTTGCTTTCTAATCTCAAGTAATACTCTGCAGTAACAAGATGTGATTTGGGAAGTCAGTGCTGTTGAGTTGGAGGTTTATGTTTAACCAAGGCCATAAGAAATTGCAGAAGTGTGGACACAGCCCAGACCATCACGCCATCCAGCCTCTCTTCCATTGACTCCATTTACACTCCACGCTGCCTCGGCAAGGCCACCAGCATAATCAAGGACCAGTCTCATCCTCTTCACCCCTCTCGCATCAGGCAAGAGGTACAGAAGTGTGAAAACGCACACCTCCAGATTCAGGGACAGTTTCTTCCCAGCTGTTATCAGATAACTAAACCATTCTATCACCAACTAGAGAGCGGTCCTGACCTCCCATCTACCTCATTAGAGATACTCGGACTATCTTTAATCTTACTTTACTGGACTTCATCTTGCACTAAATGTTATTCCTTTTTCCTGCATCTGTACACTGTAGACGGCTCGATTGTCATTATTAGTTTACTTTAGTTTATTGTCACGTGCACTTAGGTACAATGACAAGTTTTTGTTGCGTGGCAACCAGTCAGCGGAAAGACAATAGACAATAGGTGCAGGAGTAGGCCATTCAGCCCTTCCAATCAGCACCGCCATTTACTGTGATCATGGCTGATCATCCACATTCAGTACCCCCTTCCTCCTTCTCACCATATCCCCAGACTCCGCTATCTTTAAGAGCTCAATCTAACTCTCTCTTGAAAGCATCCAGAGAATTGGGCTCCACTGCCTTCTGAGGCGAAGAATTCCACAGACTCACAACTCTCTGGGTGAAAACGTTTTTCCTCATCTCCGTTCTATTTGGCCTACCCATTATTCTTAAACTGTGGTCCCTGGTTCTGGACTCCCCCAACATCGGGAACATATTTCCTGCCTCTAGCGTGTCCAAGCTCTTAATAATCTTATATGTTTCAATAGGATACCCTCTCATCCTTCTAAATTCTAGAGTATACAAGCCCAGCCGCTCCATTCTATCAACATACGACAGTCCTGCCATCCCGGGAATTAACCTCGTGAACCTACGCTGCACTCCCTCAATAGCAAGAATGTCCTTCCTCAAATTTGGAGACCAAAACAGCACACAATAGTCCAGGTGTGGTCTCACTAGGGCCCTGTACAATTGCAGAAGGACCTCTTTGTTCCTATACTCAACTCCTCTTGTTATGAAGGCCAACATGCCATTTGCTTTCTTCACTGCCTGCTGTACCTGCTTACTTTCAGTGACTGATGAACTAGGACACCCAGATCTCGTTGTACTTCCCCTTTTCGCAACTTGACACCATTCAGATAATAATCTGTCTTCCTGTTTTTGCCACCAAGGTGGGTAACCTCACATTTATCCACATTAAACTGCATCTGCCAAGCATCCACCCACTCATCCAACCTGTCCAAGTCAACCTGCATCCTCATAGCATCCTCCTCACAGTTCACACTGCCACCCAGCTTTGTGTCATCTGCAAATTTGCTAATGTTACTTCGAATCCCTTCATCTAAATCATTGATATATATTGTAAATAGCTGCTGTCCCAGCACCGAGCCTTGTGGTACCCACTAGTCACTGCCTGTCATTCTGAAAGGGACCCGTTAATTCCTACTCTTTGTTTCCTGTCTGCCAACCAATTTTCTATCCATGTGAATGCCCTACCCCCAATACCATGTGCTCTAATTTTGCCACTAATCTCCTATGTGGGACCTTATCAAATGCTTTCTGAAAGTCCAAGTACACTACATCAACTGTCTCTCCAATATCCATTTTCCTAGTTACATCCTCAAAAAATTCCAGAGGATTCGTCAAGCATGATTTCCCCTTCGTAAATCCATGCTGACTCGGACCGATCCTGTTATTGCTATCCAAATATGCCGCTATTTCATCTTTTATAATTGACTCCAGCATCTTCCCCACCATCATTGTCAGGCTAACTGGTCTATAATTCCTTGTTTTCTCTCTCGCTCCTTTCTTGAAAAGTGGGATAACATTTGCCACCCTCCAATCCACAGGAACTGATCCTGAATCTATAGAACATATGGAAAATGGTCACCAATGCGTCCACAATTTCTAGAGCCACTTCCTTAAGTACCCTGGGATGCAGACCATCAGGCCCTGGGGATTTATCAGCCTTCAGTCCCATCAGTCTACCCAACACCATTTCCTGCCTAATGTGAATTTTCTTCAGTTCCTCCGTCACCCTAGATCCTCTGGCCACTAGTACATCAGGGAGATTGTTTGTGTCTTCCTTAGTGAAGACAGATCCAAAGTACCTGTTCAACTATAGACAAGACATGGTTACAATCGACCCATTTACAGCGCACAGATACATGATAAGGGAATAACGTTTAGTGCAAGGTAAAGCCCGCAAAGTCCGATCAAGGATAGTCTGAGGGTCCCCAATGAGGTAGACAGCAGTTCAGCGCTGCTCTCTGGTTGTGGTAGGATGATTACGGTTTTTTTCTGACTGGATTCACACAAAGGGTCATGGGTGTATGGAACGAGCTGCCAGAGGAGGTAGTTGAGGCTGGGACTATCTCAACGTTTAAGAAACAGTTAGACAGGTACATGGATAGGACAGGTTTGGAGGGATTATGGATCAAGTGCAGGCAGGTGGGACTAGTGTAGTTGAGACATGTTGGCCGGTGTGGCCAAAGGTGCCTGTTACCACACTGTTTCACTCTATGACACTGTGGGTTAGCACACAACAAAAGCTTTTCACTGTACCTCGGTACACGTGACAATAATAAAGTAAATTGAACTAAAGTGAACCAAATATTGTGAACCTTGGCATTTTTCCGCTCTAGCGCAGAAGCAGAGGACACCCAGGCTTTGTTTCCGAGCCTGTCACAGACACCATCTGCGTATTGCCTCAGCAAGGAACGCTGCCGGTAAATGATATTCAGCACGGCAATAACAAGGCCATATGGCAGCATCTGGGTGTGAGGCCGGTCCTTTGTCAGGGCTGAATTATAAGCCCCTTGGGTGCTATCCATCTCATATTCCGTGTGCACAGAATTGACAGCACAGATACATGACTGTGGACTAAGCCTCCCTCTCGTGCTCAGCATGAGCCACACTTCACTTTTATCCAGAGTCTTTGTACAGACAGGCCCTTCGGTCGATCCTGAGCCTTTGGTTAGGCCTCATTTGGAGTGTTGCGTGTCGTTCTGGTCTCCCCATTACAGAAAGGATTTGGACCCACACCTCCCCGGCCACACTCTCATCTCACTCCTGCTATCGGGAAGAAGGTACAGGAGTCTGAAAATCATGTCCTCTCATCTCACTCCTCTCACCGTGAGGAAGGTCCAGGAGTCAGAAATCCATGAGCTCCAGGTTCAAGAGCAGGTTCTTCCCAGCAGCCATCAGGCTCTTGATCACTAAGGACTGTGAACTGTCCTTATTGCACTGACTTGAGGGATTGTTTTAATCTTTCCACTACATTCCTTTTTTTTTGTTTTTATGTATTTGTACTTCTTTTGGTTGTTGATTATGGTGTTTACAGAGTACTACACTTACATATCTGTTGTGCTGCTGCAAGTAAAGCCCCTGTCCCACAATGCGAGTTTACCCAAGAGCTCTCCCGAGTAAAAAAAAAATCAAACTCGTGGTACTTGATCACCAGTAATTTTTTACTCTTGGTAATTTTTCACACTGTTGAAAAAACTTCACGAGTTTCAAAGTTTCCCGAGTACCTGTCGTTAGCATTACGAGCCGCTACGAGACATCCACGAGCTCCGACGTACCCGCTACGTACATTCTGCGTACTTACCACGAGTTTGATTTTTTGTTTAAACTCGGGAGAGCTCTTGGGTAAACTCGCAACGTGGGACTGGCCCTTCAGGATTTGATTATTTAGTTTCGGGACATGTGAAGAAAGGTCTCAACTCGTAAAAGTCACCTATTACTTTTCTCCGGCGATGCTGTCTGATCCGCTGAGTTACTCCAGGATTTTCTGTCCATCTTTGACATTTAAAGATCTTGATTCTTAGAGGCTTTGGAAAGGGTGCAGGGGAGGTTTCCCGAATACTGCCTGGATTAGGAGTTATTATCTATAGGGAGGGGTCGGACAGATTGGGATTATTTTCTCTGGAGTGCCGGAGGTTGTGGGGAGAGGCATAGATAGGGAGAACGGTGGGCGGCGCGACTCTCGTCAGCAGCGGCCTCTGCAGTCCGTCTGCGTTTTTATTTTTTATGTCTATGTTTTTATGTAGTTTTTGTTATTTTTTGTTGGGGTATGTGTGTGGGGGGGGGGTGGGGGTGGGGGTGGGGGTGCTGGGGGGGTGGGGGTGGGGTGGGAGGGAGGGGGTAACTTTTAAATCTCTCCCTGCACGGGAGATCCGACCTTTTCTTTGTCGGGTCTCCGTTGTCGTTGGGGCTGCAACGAGGAGCGGCCTCCAACAGGAAGACCGGGGACTCTGGTGCCGACTACTCACCTCACCGTCGCGGAGCTGGCCGAGTCCAGAGCGGGTGGAGCGGTGGTGGAGCGCTGCTGCGGCCCGACCTCCGGAGGTTCGGAGGCTGCAACTGCGGGTCTGGCGGACGGCGGCACCGGGAGCCCGCGGGTCCCTGGAGGGAGACCGCTTTTCAGGGCTCCCGCAACGGCGACTTCTCCCGCCCGAGTTGCGGGGTTGAAGAGCACCTGGAGCGGGGCCTTACATCACTGCCCGGCGTGGCTTTAATGCCCGCGGGACTATTCGCCATCGCCCGCCGGGGGCTTTGACTTTGACTCTGACATCGGGGGGGAGAGTGCAGTGGAGAGATAAGTTTTTTTGGCCTTCCAACACAGCAATGTGATGGATGTTTATGTAAATTGTGTTGTGTCTTGGGTCTATTTGTTTGTAATGTATGGCTGCAGAAACGTCATTTCGTTTGGACCTCAAGGGGTCCAAATGACAAATAAATTGTATCGTATCGTATCGTATCGTATCGTATCGTAGACAGTCAGAACCTTTTACCCAGATGGACATATCAACCACTAGAGGGCATAAGGTGAGAGGGACAAAGTTTGAAAGGGATGCATGAGGGTGGGTTTTTTTTACACAGAGGGTGGTGGGGGCCTGGAACTCATAACTGTCGGTGGTGGGGGAAGAGGAGGAAGATACGATAGTGGCGTTTAAGAAACTTTTAGATATGGGCTATGTACAGATTGGAGCGGGAAGGAGAAGGATTGACCGGGGTGGGATAAGTCTTTGTTTATGTTGGCTTGGTGTTTACCAAGGATCTTGAGACCTTCCCGTTTCTCAGGTCGGTAACATCACCTGAAAGCAATGTTAATCTGATCTATGATCATAACAGCTAGTACTAATTCACCATAACCATTCTACAGCTATTGTTGGATACTCATCATTGTTTTTTTTTTAGATTTTTTGTGCTACAGTACAGAAACTGGTCCTTCAGCCCACCGAGTCTACACCGACCAGCAATCACCCCATACACTAGAACTATCCTACACACTAGGGACAATTTACAATTTTACTGAACCACTTAACCTACAAGCTTGTATGTCTTTAGAGTGTGTGAGGACGTCTTTAGAGTGTGTGAGGAGCACCTGGAGAAAACTCATCGGGAAAATGTACAAACTCCATACAGATGGCACAAGTGATGAGGATCGAACCAGGGTCTCTGGGCAGCAACTCTACCGCTGCGCCACCGTGCCGCCCTGTTCTGGTTGAGGTCTGGTTCTGTTCTGGTCTGTTCTGTTCTGGTTCCTTCAAATAACTTAAATACCATGCCCTCATCATATTCAATTGAATTAAAGATAAGGGCATCATGTTGAATTTAGTTTAACTTAGGCCCTCTGGCCCACCGAGTCCACACCAACCAGTGATCACCCGTACACTAGTTCTATCCTACACACTAGGAACAATTTTAAAGGAGTCAATTCACCTACAAACCCACACATCTTTGAAGTGTGGGAAGAAACCGGAGTACCTGGAGAAAACCCACACGGTCACAGGGAGAATGTACAGACAGCACCCGCGGTCAGGATGGAACCCGGGTCTCTGGCGCTATGAGGCAGCAACGTTACCGCTGCCGCCCCAATCGAAGGAACTATTATGAGCAATAAAAATATATAATCATTATGAACAAATGTGAGCCCTCGTCTTCCAGCCCTGGCACAGTTGCGTTTGTTGAAAGAAAGATGAAAGAGGTTCTCATTCGAGAAGCACGGTGACAAAGGGAGTTTCGGACGGATCTGGTAGCAGATGTAAGCCAAGCATCCTGAAACCTTAAGCTCCACAGGGGAGTGAAACACTCGGAGACGCAGATGGCTCCAGCTGAGAACAAGAGTATTTTAAAACCTCTTTTTGTTTCTGAAGATTGGTGATGGTAGTGGGGCCAGCAGATCCTGACTTCATTCTTTGTGCATATGACACGTACTTGCGTGTGTACTCGATTTGTTTTGATGTGTGAAATAATACATTTTAAAAGGGATAATGTAAGGCAGCCTGATGTTGCTGTACTCCCTGTCAAAGGCACACATGGACACACGTGCACACAACCAGGCACACACACACATGCACGCATACACGCACACACAGGCACACGCACACACACACACACATGTATACACACAGACACACACACATGCACACACACACACACACACACATGTATACACACAGACACACACACATGCACACACACACACACACACACACACACACACACAGAAACACACACACACATGCACACATACACGCACACACAGGCACACACACACACACACATGTATACACACACACACACAGACACACACACACATGCACACACACACGCACACAGGCACAGGCATACACACGCACACACAGGCACAGGCACACACAAATGTACACACGCACACACACACGCACACTCACACACACATGCACACACACACAGACACTCACGCACACTCACACACACACACACGCGCACACACACACACACACGCACACACACACACACACACACACACTCATGCACACACACACACACACACACACACACACACATGTACACGCACACTCACACACAAATGCACACACAGACACTCACGCACACTCACACACATACGCGCACACACGCTCGCACACACACACACAGACACATACACACACACACAGAGACACGCACACACATACACACACATGCATACACGCACGCACACACATACACAATCACGCACACACACGCACGCACGCACACACAAACGCACGCACTCACGCTCACACAAACGTACACACACAGACACGCACACACACACACACACACGCATACACGCACGCACACACATACACACACACGCACACACATGCACGCACACACACACAAACGCACGCACACACACACACACACACACACACATACTCACACACACATACTCACACACACTCACACGCACATGCACACTAACACACATGAACACACACACACATGTATGCATACCCATCCTTTTTCTCCAGAGATCTGCCTGACCCGCTGAGTTACTTTACCGCTTTGTGGCTATCTTCGATATAAGCCAGCATGTCCAGTTCCTTTCTACATACGACTGCATGTACACAAAACATGCATACAGGTCCTACCCACAAGACGAGTCTCAATCCAAAATATCATCTGTCCATTTCCCTCACAGATGCTGCTTGACCTGCTGAGTTCCTCCAGCATTTTTTGTTGCTTAATGGTGGCACAGTGACACAGTGGTGGAGTTACTGCCTCTCAGCATCAGAGACCCGGGTTCGATCCTGACTCTGGGTGCTGTCTGTACGGAGTTTGCACGTTCTCCCCGTGACTGCGTGGGTTTCTCCAACATTCCAAAATAGGTACAGATTTATAGGCCAATTGGCTTTGGTAAAATTGTAAATTGTCCCTAGCGTGTGTAGGATAGTTATGCCCCTGTCCCACTTAGGAAACCTGAACGGAAACCTCTGGAGACTTTGCGCCCCACCCAAGGTTTCCATGCGGTTCCCGGAGGTTGCAGGTGGATGCCAGAGGTTGCAGGTAATGGAAGCAGGTAGGGAGACTGACAAAAACCTCCGGGAACCGCACGGAAACCTTGGGTGGGGCGCAAAGTCTCCAGAGATTTCCGTTCAGGTTTCCTAAGTGGGACAGGGGCATAAGTGTTGAGGATTGCTGGTCAGCGTAGTCTTGGTGGGCCGAAGGGCCAGTTTCCGCTCTGTATCACTAAACTAAACTAAACTAAAAATCTGCGGTCTCAGGAGTGTCTATAATGTGTGGAGGTTCTCCTATCTGTACAATGTGGCTTCAAAAGAAGATCTGGGAAGTCCCTATGAAAATTCAACCGTTTACTCGATAAGCTAGGGTAAAATCAGTGATGTGGTGTTGACTTTGTGCTTCCACATAACACAGATGAAAGTGAGCCAGCTTACTCTGCACCTCAATCCACTCTCGATTCCTTTGACTTCAATGAGATGTAAATCAGGCTGGCCTGATCTTCCCGCGGTTGACATTGTAAAAAAAAAACTAAATCTACACCAGTGACTGCACTTCAAAAGTGAACTCATTGCCTGTGAAGTGCTGTGTGAACATTTGATAAAGGCGATATTCTTCCTTGCCTCTTAGCACTTTAGACCATAGACCTTAGCGATACAGCATGTTCACAGGCCCTTCATCCGTCGAGGCCCCACCGAACGAGCGGTCATCCCGTACACGAGCACGATCCTACAAATTAGGGACAATTTACTGTTTCTTTACCGATTCCATCTACACTTCACGCTGCCTCGGCAAGGCCAGCAGCATAATCAAGAACTGGTCTCTCCCTCTTCTCCCCTCTCCCACCAGGCAGGAGGTACAGAAGTGTGAAAACACACACACCCCCAGATTCAGGGACAGTTTTCTTCCCAGCTGTTATCAGGCAACTGAGCCATCCTATCACCAACTAGAGAGCGGTCCTGACCTCCCTTCTACCTTACTGGAGACCTTTGCATTATCTTTAATCTGACTTTATTAAATGTTATCTTGCACTAAATGTTGTACCCATTATCCTTTATCAGTACACTGTGGATGTCTCGATTGTAATCATGTATAGTCTTTTCTTGGACTCGATAGCACGCAAGAAAAGCTTTTCACTGTATATCAGGTACACTTGACTACTATGAACCAAACTGAGCTCAATCTATAAACCCATCACCCTCTGGGTGGAAAGGTTGCTCCTCATGTTCCTTTTAAATCTTTCCCCTCTCACCTTACATGTATACCCTTTCATTTGAGACTCTCCTACTCTGGGGAAAAGACTATACTGTCTGAGGAAGGGTTCTGACATAAAACGGCACCTATTCCATTTCCCCAGAGATGCTGCCTGACCCGCTGAGTTACTCTAGCACTTTGTGTCTATCTTCAGTTTAAACCAGCATCTGCAGTTCCTTCCGACACATGTGATGTTCACCTGATCTATTGATTAAATGATTGAAAGACACAAGCTGGAAACTGGCCCTTCAGCCCATCGAGTCCATGAGGGCCAGCGATCACACTAGCTCGATGTTATCCCGGTGTTTCATCCACTCCCTGCACACTAGGGGACAAATTACAGAGGCCAATTAACCAACGTCCACAGAGTACAGATACAGGATAAAGGGATAAAGGATGTAGTTTCGCACGAGATCAGGTCAAGGGAGAAAATCATCGTTAAGTCCTCAGTGTGTAGGAAAGAACTGCAGATGCTGGTTTGAATCGAAGATAGATACAAAATGCTGGTAACTCAGCGGGACCGGCAGCAAGTCTGTAGAGAAGGAATGGGTGACGTTTCGGGTTGAGACCCTTCTTCAGACTGATGTCAGGAGAGTGGGCGGCACAGAGATAAAATGTAGTCGGAGACAGTAAGACTGAAAGTCCTCAGGACGTTAAGTCCTCAGTCTCAGAAATGGGGCGCCCAGTATCAGGTGGTGTTCGGCTCTACTCTTTAGAGTAGAGTTTACTCTAGTAACTTTACTAGTTGTCGGGACGACAGATGGCACAATGGGCTAAGTGTTCGGCTGGCAACCGGAAGATAGCCGGTTCGAATCCCGCTTGGAGTGCATACTGTCGTTGTGTCCTTGGGCAAGACACTTCACCCACCTTTGCTTGTGTGTGAATGTGTGTGAGTGATTGGTGGTGGTCGGAGGGGCCGTAGGCGCAGATTGGCAGCCACGCTTCCGTCAGTCTGCCCCAGGGCAGCTGTGGCTACAGAAGTAGCTTGCCACCACCGAGTGTGACTGAGGAGTGAATGAATAATGCGATGTAAAGCGCCTTGAGTATTAGAAAGGCGCTATATAAATCCCATCCATTATTATTATTATTAAAGTTACTCAGGTTTACTTTAAACCGGGGTGGCTGTCTGTGCCAAAGCCTCACTTCTCCGGGGAGTAAAGAGCAAGTGTTTGGCAGCAGGCACAGTGCGGAGACTGGCTGATGTTACTGATATTCCCGGTGGAAGGCAGGCAGCAAGGCGTCAGGGACTGAGAGGCTCGGGCAGGGGAGTGACCTTGACTGCGTCAGGCTGCACTGGAGCTCGCTGCAAGAAACAAACACTTCCGTCACCACCCCGCGGCGGAAGTAATGCAACTTGCTCTGAGGCTCAGCAAGAACATTGCTCCCTTCCCTCTAGATTTGGGTTCATTATTATTGTCACAGTGAATTCAACTGTTTTGCACGCTGTCCAAGAAAATAAGATAATACTACACATGAACACCATCAAGCAAAACTCAAGCACAGTAGGCAGAGCGAAGGGAAAGATAAGACGGAAAAGGATCACGATCAAAATGTCACCTAGAATAATCTCCAGAAATGCTGCCTGACTTTTGAGACTATAAACTTTAAAGATACAGAGTGGAAACAGGACCATCCGCCCACCACGTCCTCGACGACCAGTGATCACCCCGTACACTAACGCTGTCCCACACACTCAGGACAATGTTTTAGAATTTTATCGAAGTCAATTAACCTACAAATGTTCACGTCTTTGGAGTGTGGGAGGAATCTGGAGCTCCCGGAGAAAACCCACGAGGTCACGGGGAGAACGTACAAACCCCGTACAGACAGCACCCGAGGTCAGGATCGAACCTGGGTCTCTGGCGCTGTGAGGCAGCAACTCTACCGCTGCACCACCATGCTGCCCTGTGACCCGCTGAGTTACTCTGGCACGTTGTGTCTTTCTTTAGAGTGAAGGGGAAGATACAGAGTGCAGAATATAGTTCTCAGCATTGTAGCGCATCAGTTCCAGAGACAAAGTCCGATGTCTGCAATGGGGTGGATGCTCCTCTGCTCACGCTGGTAGCGCACACACACCTACACATCACCGACACAGTCCCTTTCTCAGTTTGATTCTACTTTGAGTTTAGTTTATTGTCACGTGTACTGAGGTACAGTGAAAAGCTTTTGTTGCGTGCTATCCAGTCAGCAGAAAGACAATACATAATTACAATCAAACTATCCACAGATACATTATAAAGCAAATAACGTGAATAATGCTTGGTGCAAGATGAAGCCACCCAGCACACAGACTGTTCTCCTTGTTACCGGCGCATACAGTTCTCCTTGTTACCGGCGTTTTTACCATCAGGCCATCAGGCTTCTGAACTCATAAACACATCATATATGTTGATTATTTTATTTATTATTGTCTTTTACCTACCAATGTCACTTTTATCTTATCCTATTGTATCTTATTTTTATCCTTGTAATATCATTGCTGAGGTGTCAAACTACCATTGACCCTGTGTTAACCTACATATGACAAATAAAAACTGAACTGAACTGGTCCAGTAATGTCCGATCGAAGATAATCCAAGAGCCTTCAGTTCAGTTAAGGACCGCTCTCGAGTTGTTGGTAGGATGGTTCAGATGCCTGATAACAGCTGTGAAGAAACTGTCCCTGAATCTGGAGGTGTGCGTTTTCACACTGTATCTTTTGCCCGATGGGAGAGGGGAGAAGAGGGAGTGACCAGGGTGCAACTGCTCCTTGATTATGCTGCTGGCCTTGCCGAGGCAGAGTGAAGCGTAGATGGAGTCAATGGTTAGGAGGTTGGTTTTGTGCATGGTTTGTCAGTTTACCCAGTAGAATCTGCATTTGTACTGTCATGGAGATGAGAGGTGTGATATCTAAACCAGTCTGCATCTAATCTACAGAGGCACACATATGTGCAGGGAATGGAGATTCTTGGCAACGTGTTCGGCACAGACATTGTGGGCTGAAGGGCCTGTCTTTATGCTGTACTGTGTAAGAAGGAACCACAGATGCTGGTTTAAACTGAAGACAGACACAAAAAGCTGTAGTTACTCAGCGGGACTGGCAGCATCTCTGGAGAGAAGGAATGGGTGACGTTTCGGGTCGAGACCCTTCTATGCTGTACTGTTCTATGTTCTAATTAACAAGTGATGTTTTCAATGCGTCTAGAACTGACACATCGTTCTTCATTACCCCACTTTCTCATCCACAAATCCTTTGTTTTTTTTAATCCTGCAGGAAAAATAACTTTGTTATTGTGAGATTGAAACACTCTAGTCCCGAATCTCCATTTACCCACTGCCATCATTGTTTTTCTATGCGTTTTTCTGTAACGCGAAGAACCTCAGAATGCATTAATTGAATTATTTTAGCTTTGTTTAGAGATACATTGTACCATATCACTGACCAGGGATCACCTCATACACTAGCACTATCCTACACACAAGGAGGCAGTTTACAGAGGGACAATTAACCTACAAACCCGCACGTCTTTGGAATGTGGGAGGAAATCGGAGCACCCGGAGAAAACCCACGTGGTCATGGGTAGAACGTGCAAACTTCACACACATGCAGCATCCGAGGTCAGGATCGAACCCCGGTCTCTGGTGCTGTGAGGCAGTAGCACTACCAGCTGCGTCACTCTGGCCAGCATTCATGTGTTTTTGTTTCTGATTCCAGCATCTGCAGATTTTTGTCCATCCCTGTGTGAATGGGGCTGGGCTCACTGCGACACCAAGGTGGCTCAGGCAGGAGTGGAGGTGGAAAACTGGGAGGAAGTGGAGAACCGACGAAGCCGTGCTGCAAGCGGAGTCTCGGATATGCCACAGAGTCCTGGTGGGAGCAGTGACTTGGGGAAGAGCTGGTCTGGGAATCTTCTCAATTCAGGGGAAGGAGAGGCGCAGGCTGGTCCAGGAGGAAGTGAGGGCAGTGGTGGAGGGGGAGAGGTGTACCAGAGCAGTTGGATTGAGGCAGCAGGGAGCCTGGACAAGGTGGGAGCAGGCCATGGACCGAAAAGTCACATGGACTGAGCTCTGGCAGGCTGAACCACAGCGCATCAAGTTCCTGGTCCATGCAGTGTACGATGTCTTGCCCAGCCCATCGAACCTCTTCATCTGGGGCAAAGCGGAATCTCCAGATTGCCCGCAATGCTCAGGCAAGGGGACGTTGGAAAACATCCTGAGCTGCTGCCAAAAGCTCTTGGGCAGGGCCGGTACACATGGCGTCACGACCAGGTTCTCAAACCCATTGCAGAAGCCATCAGCATGGGAATCAGCAGCTGCAGACGAGAACGCCCCACCACCCAGATGATCACCTCCGTGGAGGCCGGAGTGCAGCTGCCAAGAACCACAGCAGCCAGGAATCAGTCAGGAATCCTGGCGACAGCGCAGGACTGGCGGCTTTCTGTAGACCTGGTGAAACAGCTGAAGTTCCCACAGCACATTGCCACGACCACCCTGAGGCCAGATAGCCTCCTGGTCTCAGAGGCGACCAAAAACATCGTCTTGTTGGAACTGACAGTGCCGTGGGAGGACCGTCTGGAGGAGGCCCATGAGAGGAAGATGACCAAGTATGAAGAGCTGGTCATAGACTGCCGTAAGCAGGGCTGGAAGGCAAGGTGTATGCCCATTGAGGTTGGCTGCAGAGGTTTTGCAGGGCAATTGCTCTTCAAAGCCTTGAGTGCACTGGGCATCAACGGAGTGGAGAGGAGAAGGACCATCAAGAACACCACAGAGGCAGCGGAGAAGGCCTCGAGATGGCTCTGGATCAGGAGAGGAGGTCCATGGGGAGGAGTGAATACCACCTGAACACAAGTCGTGGTCTGATCAACCACGGCTGGGTCGCCTGGGTGAGGGTGTCTGATGTTGAAAGACCCGGAACACCCAATGACCCCAGGTTACATCACTGATGATGTGTTCAGGAGCATCAAGAGATGTATTTGTATCAATCAAATAAACAGTTTCTCATCAATGTCCACATTCTCTGAATGAATAACGACAATCTGAGCACTGCTGTGAAATGGAAAAGCAGGCAAGCCTTAGCAATAATCTGACTGAACCAGAGAAATAAATAAATAAAATAAAATAAAATAAATAAAAAATAAATTTATTATTATTAGAGAAAGAGGCATGAACATGTTAAAACTAATAAGAGTCAGAAAGCTCCCAGCCTTAGGTTCAGGTTACTTTAGGGATGCAGCGTGGGAACAGGCCCTTCGGCCCACTGAGTCCATGCCGACCTGTGCACTCGTTCTATCCTACTTCCGCGGGACAAGTCACGAGAGACGCAGCCAATCAACCTACAAACCTGCACGTCTTTGGAGCGTGGGAGGAAACCGGAGCACCCGGAGAAAACCCACGTGGTCACAGGAAGAAGGTACAATCTCCGTACACAGACAGCGCCGGAGCGCAGGATGGAACCCGGGTCTCAGGCGCTGTGATGCAGCGACTCTACCGCTGCGCCACCGTGCCACCCCGTGCCCATCTAGTTTTAGTGTCATTATTCCGCAAGAGGGTTACACTTTATGTCTCATGGGCTTGAGGTCGGATAAAAAGATCAGCACTTCATCCTTTCATCCTTGAGCAAGCAGTACAGATGACAACTACACTCTTTTTTAGTCAAGACAGAAATAACTTACATGGTATGATGCTTACACAATCTTAGAGAAGCTGCTGCTTCATAACCCAGCGGTATGAATATTGACTTCTCTAACCTCAAGTAACCCTTGCTTTCCCTCTCTCTCCATCCCTCACCCATCCCAGTTCTCCTACCAGTCTGACTCTCCCCTTGATTAAATGTTATCTTTGTATGCATCGTTGTCAACTTCTCCTAGCTAACAATGATCTGTTCTACATTTTCCTTCATCACATCCCCTTTGATGTCTTGTTTTCACACCTTGCACTTCCTTATCTCTGTGTCTCCCTCTCCCCTGACTCTCATCTGAAGAAGGATCTCGACCCGAAACGTCACCCATCCCTTCTATCCAGAGATGTTACTCCAGCATTTTGTGTCTATCTTCGGGCTAAACCAGCATCTGTAATTCCTTCCTATGCAGAAAATGGACTTTGCATCCAGTGAAGTGCTGCAGGCAACATTGCAATAACAGGACAATCTAAATCATTTTAAAAATTTCAAACATAAGCTTTATTCGTGTAAGCGGGTCAGGCAGCATCTCTGGAGAAAAGGAATAGGTGATGTTTTGGGTCAAGACCCTTCTTCAGACAGAATCAAGGGAGAGGGGAACTAGAGGTATGAAAAGGTGTAAGATCAAAGAACAAGTCCGCACCCATGATCAAGGAAAGGTGGAGCCCACAATGGTCCATTGTTGGCTGTGGAAGATGTGATAATGAAGGGATACAAACAGTGAAACCAGCAGGATGACTAGGGTGGGGGAGGGATGGAGAGAGAGGGGATGCAAGAATACTTGAAATTAGAGAAATCATTTGTAAGCTGCCCAAGCGAAATACGAGGTTATTTGTGGTAAAATATTTTCAAACGCAAAAAACAGATTGCATGGGTCTCTTTACTTGCGTAGTTTTATTCAGTCTTTGGTCTACACCATCACAGTGTTACTGTTTCTATATGTTGGCAATGTTGCTACATTTTGGGTTCATAAAGTCATAAGGAATAGGAGTGGAATTAGGCCATTCTGCCCATCAAGTCCACTCCGCCATTCAATCATGGCTGATATCTCTCCCTCCTAACCCCATTCTCCTGCCTTCTCCCCATAACCCCTGACACCTGTACTAATCAAAAATCTGTCTAACTCCGCCTTAAAAATATCCACTGACTTGGCCTTCTGTGGCAAAGAGGTCCACAGATTCACCACCCTCTGACTGAAGAAATTTCTCCTCATCTCCTTCCTAAAATAATGTTCTTTAATTCTGAGGCTCTGACCTGTAGTCCTAGACTCTCCCACTAGTGGAAATATCCTCTCCACATCCACTCTATCCAAGCCTTTCACTGTTCTGGATGTTTCAATGAGATCGCCGCTCATCCTTCTAATCTCGAGCGAGTACAGTCCCAGTGATGACAAACGCTCATCATAGGTTAACCTACTCATTCCCGGGATCATTCTTGTAAACCTCCTCTGGACCCTCTCCAGAGCCAGCACATCCTTCCTCAGACATGGTGCCCAAAATTGCTCACAATATTCCAAATGCGGCCTGACCAGCGCCTCAGAATTACATCTCTGTTTTTGTATACAAGCCCTCTTGAAATAAATGCTAGCATTGAGTTTTCTTCCTTTACTACAGTTACCGTAACAATGATGTCACTATTGCCACTCATGTGGTGGTCTGGATGCTTCCACTGTGTGAGGGGCTTCTCCACGAGACCTAGCCCTTCAATGTCTGGTGGTGAAAGGACTCTTCCCAGTCTCTCTCCACAAAGCCTGGATATAGGCTGCACCAATCTCCGGCGCATCGCTCTGCTTGTACAGCACCTGTAAAGGGCCTGTTGTAGCGGCGCTTGCTAGCGCACGCAGATATAGAACCCGGCGTTTGGAAGCCGCAGTCACGTGACTCGGGAGGGGCTGTTGTTTTTGCGCGTTTTTTCCCCTGCGCGCGTTAGTTCAGCGCTGACCACCGATGTGGCCAGACGTGTCTGTTAAACCTGTATGCTGCAACTTGAACTTTCGAATAAAGTATTGTTGAAAACTCCAGGAGTCGTTTATCAGACCACTAAACTGTCCCACTTTATGAGTTAATTCAAGAGTTCTCCCGAGTTTCCCCTGATTCGAACTCGGAGAATTACGGTAATAGCCGCTCGTAGGTACGCGGGGCTCTCGTGGACATTTTTCAACGTTGAAAAAACTTCACGAGCTTCCCGCGTTACCCGAGTACCTGCCGTTAGCGTTACGAGCCGCTAAGAGACTCCGAGCTCCGACGTACCCGCTACGTACATTCTACGTACATTTTTTTTTAAACTCGGGAGAGCTCTTGGGTAAACTCGTAAAGTGGGACAGAGCCTTTAAGCGGCAATGGATAGAGCTGCTGCTTCACAGCGCCAGAGATCCTGACTACAAGTGCTGTCTGTGAGGAGTTTGTACGTTCTCCCAGTGTCCGTGTGTGTTTTCTCCGGGTGCTCCGATTTCCTCCCACACTCTGCAGACATACATGTTTGCAGGTTGATTGACCTCTGTACATTATCCCCAGTGTGTAGGATAGAACTAGTGTTCGATGCGTTTGCTGGTCAGCACAGTATGGTACAATGTATCACTAAACAAAACCCAAGATAATTCAATGGTTGCATTCTGATAATCATCACATTGCAGGAAATTGTTTAGACAAACAATGCTGGCAGCAGGGAAATGGATATTCAGGACTAGAGTGTTTCAGACTCACAATCACAAAGTTACATTTCCTGCAGGATTCTCAATAAAGGGCCTGTCCCACTGTACGAGATAATTCAAACTCGTGGTAAGTACGTAGAATGTACGTAGCGGGTACGTCGGAGCTCGGGACGTCTCTAAGCGGCTCATAACGTTAACGGCAGGTACTCGAGATCAGGGGAAACTCGGGAGAACTCTTGAATTACCTCGTACAGTGGGACAGCCCCTTAAAGGATTTTGAATAGCTTTATGTTTAAGAAAGAACTGCAGATGCTGGAAAAATCGAAGGTTGACAAAAATGCTTTATTCAGACCCTTCTTCAGACTGGTCTCGACCCGAAACATCACCTATTTCTTCGCTCCACAGATGCTGCCTCACCCGCTGAGTTTCTCCAGCATTTTTGTCTACCGTTGAATAGCTTTATGTTTATTTTTGCTACTCCAAGCTTGTCACAGTCACAGGGCGAACGTGTAAACTCCACACAGACAGCACTCGAGGTCAAGATCGAACGCGGGTCTCTGGCGCTGTGAGGCAGCAGCTCTACTCGCTGCGCCAATGTGCTGCCTCGTAATAGCTTGGATGTTGTGTAGTTGTAGTCGATCCGAGGACTGGTTTGGTGTTTACCAGCAAGAAAGTGTCGGGTGACAAGCCTGTCAACGTTGCCATTACAGCCACTTCCAGTGTTGGCGGTTTGAAATGGATTCAATGGACGGCCGCTGAAAGATAACGCTAAAAACAATCAGCAAACAGGAGGAGAGGTGGCGTCGGCTTAGACCCATAAACCACATCAGCAATCATCTGGGTAAACACATCGCTGAATCAACAGAGGAAGTTGTGCGTTCAGTTTAGTTTAGTGTAGTTTAGTTTGTTGTCACACGTCACGAGGTACAGGGAAAAGCATTTTTGTTGCCTGCTATCCAGTCAGTGGAAAGACTATACATGATTACAATCGAGCCGTCCACAGTGTACAGATACAGGATGAAGGGGGTAATGTTTAGTGCAAGGTAAAGTACGGGTGTCAGGGGTTATGGGGTGAAGGCAGGAGAATGGGGTCGAGAGGGAGAGATAAAGTATCCGTGATTGAATGGCGAAGTAGACTCGATGGGCTGAATGGCCTAATTATGCTCCCATTACTAATGAACTTAAAAACGCAGGGACTACAAAAACAGCAGTGATCTATCTGTCATCAAGACACCGTGTGCAGAAGGGTCCTGATCCTTCTCGACCTCCCTCCTCGACTCCATTCAAGGACCCAAGCAGTCGTTCCAGGTGCGACAGAGGTTCACCTGCATCTCCTCCAACCTCATCTATTGCATCCGCTGCTCTAGATGGCAGCTGATCTACATCGGTGAGACCAAGCGTAGGCTTGGCGATCGTTTCGCCGAACACCTCCGCTCGGTCCGCATTAACCAACCTGATCTCCCGGTGGCTCAGCACTTCAACTCCCCTCCCATTCCGAATCCTACCTTTCTGTCCTGGGCCTCCTCCATGGCCAGAGTGAGCACCACCGGAAATTGGAGGAGCAGCACCTCATATTACGCTTGGGCAGTCTGCACCCTAGCGTCGTAAACATTGAATTCTCCAATTTCCGATAGCCCTTGCTGTCTCCTCCCCTTCTCAGCTCTCCCTCAGCCCTCGGGCTCCTCCTCTTGCTTTTTCCTTTCTTCTCCCCGCCTCCACCCCCCCCCCCCCCCCCCACCCTCCATCAGTCTGAAGAAGGGTTTCGGCCCGAAACGTTGCCTATTTCCTTTGCTCCATAGATGCTGCTGCACCCGCTGAGTTTCTCCAGCACTTTTGTCTACCTCCTGACCCAAAACGTGGTTTGCCCATTCCCTTCACAGACGCTGCCTGACCCGTTGAGTTCCTCCAGCACTTTTGGTGTTTTCCTTAAGACTCCAGCATCTGCAGCTACTTAGAGTAGATTAGGAATACAGCATGGAAACAGGCCCTTTGGCCAACCAAATCCACCCCGACCATCGATCACCCTAGTTCTCTGGTTCTATGTTATCCCACTTTCTCATCCACTCCCTACGCACAAGAGGCAATTTACAGAGGGCCAATTAACCTGCAAGCCCGCACGTCTTTGGGATGTGGGAGGAAACCTGAGCACCTGGTGAAAACCCACGCGGTCACAGGGAGAACGTGCAAACTCCACGCACAGACAGAACCCGAGGTCAGGATCGAACCTGGGTCTCTGGCGTTGTGAGGCAGCGGCTCTACCTGCTGCACCACTATGCTGCCAGCTGTTCACGTTTTACTTGCTGTCTACTTGTGTCTTCCTTTGTGCTTACGGCTGAGAGTTGTGAAGCGTCCAGACTATCTTGTGCGCCAGAGATGAAGGCATGTCCTGCTGATCCACAGATGCCACTGACAATCTCTTGCTCGCTACGTTTATGCTAAGGCAGCTGCTGTGAGGCTGCTAGTTCACTGTGGGCACGGGATGTCAGGAAAAGCAACAGTCCCTCGCAATTAATTAGCTTCTTCAGCTGTTGCAAGTACTCTTGTCCTTTGTGTGCAAGTTTAGTTTAGAGTTACAGCATGGAAACGAGCGCTTGGGCCCACCAGGTCCACGCTACCCATCGATCACCCGTTCACACTAGTTCCATGTTATCCCACTTTCCTATTCACTCCCTACACACTAGGGGGCAATTTACAGAGGGTCGATCAACCTACAGACCCGCACGTCTTTGGAGTGTGGGAGGGAACCGGAATATCCGGAGGAAACCCTACAAGATCCAGGGAGAACGTGCAAATTTCACAGGGACAGCACCCGTAGTCAGGATCGAACCTGGGCCTCTGGTGCTGTGAGGCAGCAACTACCACAAGCGACACTGTGCCTGCCCTGACATCACGTATGGTAAAGACATTGTGGGCCAAATGGGCTGTTCCCGTGTTTTGTTCAGTTTTGTATTTTAGTTTAGAGAAACAGCGTGCAAATCGACCCCGCGGCCCCCCGAATCCACGTCAAACATTGACTGGTAATTATATGTCCAACACACTTAGGACAATTTACAGGAGCCAATCAGCCTACAAACCTGTAGGTTTTGGGAGTGTGGGAGGAAACCGGAACACCCGGAGAAAACCCACGCAGTCACAGGATGTGATGTGCCGTTCTATGTTCTATGTAGTCTCACAGAGGCAATGCTCCCAACAATGTAATCCTTCAAATGTAGAGCACTTCGGGGTGTCTTGTGTCTATGAGAAGCATTCTATGAATGCCATTCCTTCCTTCCATCCTTCGTCCCAACAGCTGAACTGAACTTTGTACAGGAATTTTAACGAGAGCCAAATTCGGCTCGGAATTAGAATGGAGTAGTTTGGGTGCATGAATTGATTCTGTCAAATCTTCACCCCCTTCTAAACCAACAGGAAACCTCTCTCAAGCCAACTTTGATTTGGGAGCTCAGACTTGTAGGGCTGAGTAGGAAATTGCCTGCTGATGTAGCGTTTCAAAAGCAAGACAAACTTAAAAGAGCGATGGTGGGGAAAATATCATGGGAAATGGAGATCTAAGAGATTGTTAAGCCGGGCAGGGTGCAGTGAATATTTATGAGGACGTTACCAGGACTTGAGGGCCTGAGCTAGAGGGAAATGTTAGGCAGGCTAAGACTTTTTAGACTATTCTTTAGACTTTCAACTTTAGCGATACAGCGTGGAAACAGGCACTGCGGCCCACCGAGTCCGCACTGACCAGCGATCACCAGCGCCAGATACACTAGCGCTATTCTACACACTAGGCTACAGAAAGACCTAATGAACCACCGTGGACTAAAAATCCATCAGGTGAGAATGAAGTGCTTGGAGAAGGAGAAAGAGGTGCAGCACACACACAGGCCTTGAACCTGGTGAGACGGAGGAGGAGCCCGGCCAGGACTCAACCCACAGAGCTCAGTCCCTCCACGCACTAGAATCTCCCAACCCTAGCAGAGTAGTTATTAAGATGGCTGATCCGTGGGCGGTTGCTGCTGGGATGTAAGTCGGGGCCTGGTCAACCCCGGCTTGGTCGCCTGGGCGAGGGTGTCCGATGTTGTGAGACCCGAAACACACGATGACCCCAGGTCACATCACTGAGGATGCATCCCAGCGCATCTAGAAGATGTATATTTTTCACTCAAACCTACAAATCTGGTATCTTTGGAGTGTTGGAGGTAACTGGAGCTCCCGGAGAAAACCCACGTGGTCACAGGAAGAGCAAACAAACTCTGTACAGAATCTGGGTCTCTGGCGCTGTAAGACAGCAACTCTGCCTGCTGTGCCAATGTGCCATCCTTAACATACATAACTTAACTTCTTTGGAAGGCAGGAGGATGAGGTGTATAAGATCATGAGAGGAATAGATGGGGTGAATGCGCAATCTTTTACCCAGAGTTAGGGAATCGAGAACCAGAGGACATAGGTTTAAGGTGAGAGAGGAAAAATTTAACAGGAACCCGAGGAACAACTTTTTTACAAAAAGGGTGTATGAAACAAGCTGCCAGAGGAGGTAATTGAAGTAGGCATCATCACAACATTTAAAAAGCATTTGGACAGGTACATAGATAGGACAGGTTTAGAGGAATATAGGCCAAACACAGGCAGGTGGGACTAATGTAGATGGGGCATGTCGGTCAATGTGGGCAAGTTGCCCCGAACACAGGCAGGTGGGACTATTGTAGATGGGGCATGTAGTTTGGTGTGGACCCGAAACGTCGCCTATTCCTTCTCTCCATAGATGCTGCCTCACCTGCTGAGTTTCTCCAGCATTTTTTGTCTACGTTTGGTGTGGGCAAGTTGGGCCGAAGGGCCTGTTTCCACGCTGTATTTCTCTAAGACTCTAAGAGTGATAAGGGTGCAAGCACTGAGTGTTATTGCCACACAGCAGCAGTGGCGTGGATTAGATCCTGGCCTCCAATGCTGTTCGTGTGGAGTCTGCATGTTCTTACACTAACTGCGTGGGTTTCTTCCAAGTGCTCCGGTTTCCTCCCACATCCCAAAGATGAGCTGTCGGGTTAACTCACAAACGAGTGCTAGTGGGCGTTGGGAGAATCAGAGGTTTGGGGGGGAACTGAAGGTTCCTGAAGAAGGAACAGATGCCTCATTGTTAAATGGAGACACAAGGAACTGCAGACTCTGGAATCCCGAGCCAAACACAAAGCGCTGGAGGAACTCAGTGGGTCGGGCAGCATCTGCGGAGGGAAATGGTCGTTGCCCTTCTTCGGACCGATTGTGGAAGGGGAGGGAAAGCTTAGAGTTTAGTTGGGGGTTGGGACTGATGAGAAAAAGCAGGAAGGAGTGGTGACATTAGTGGGATTCATTACTGAGGAACTGGAGATTTTATAGGCACTGACATACCTCCAGTTATTCTTGCCACCACCTAAATCTTTAAATACTTATCCATTCTTTGTTTGAAACTTAATAAGAAGTCTTGAAGGGGAAGGGTTATTAATTGATCAGAAAGAAGTCGTGTTGGAAGGGGGACATCACACACATGAACTGAGCAGATTAACACTCTTGGGTAAGAAATGTCATTTGAATCTTGCACATTTATCTGCCCTTTTCTTATGCGCTTTTAAGTCGCTACGGTAGCGCAACGGTGGGGCTGCTGCCTCACAGCGCTAGAAACCCGGGTTTGATCCTGACTATGGGTGCTGTCTGTATGGAGTTTGCATGTTCTGTCTTTGACCACCTGGGTTTTCTCCGAGTGGATTTCCTCCCACATTGCAAAGATGTACTGGTTTGTAAGTTAATTGGCTTCAGTAAAATTGTAAATATCCTATACAGTAGCTCTAAAAGTCTAAAAACATTGTAAATTGTCCCTGGTGTGTAGGATAGTGCGAGTGTATGGGGATCACTGGTTGGCGTGGACTCGGTGGGCTGAAGGGTCTATTTCCGTGCTGGGTCTCTAAACTGAACTAAACTAAAGTCCTTCTTGCTCTATAAGTCCTTCATCAGCAAACAATTTCCTACTCAGCCAACATAGACTTGAAGGGCCAAATGGCCTCTTTCAGCATTACAATGGAAAATGGAATAAGAGGACGTCAGAAGTGAAACATGTTCTTCATGGCACTGAGTAGGAAGGAAAGGCGAGGGGACACATTACCGTCATCCATTTGTGCTTCTCCTGAAGCTGGAAGGCATCCTCCATGTTTCCTCTTGCATACGGAAAAGCAACCCTTGAAGTTTTGAAATGTTTATTTTTATTGAGTGAAAGAATTGTTAGGAACCGCTGCTCAGGAATTCCTGTTTCCTTTCCACGTGTGATAGATAGATAGATAGATAGATATAATTTATTGCCGCACAACCAGGGTCGGTGGAAATTTGGGTTGTTAGCAGCAGTACAATAATAAAGAACACACAGTAAAACTGTAACACAAACATCCACCACAGCATGTCCTGTAGATGCAAGGAACCGCTGATGCTGGTTTACAGAAAAGGATGCAAAAGTGCTGGAGTAACACAACGGGTCAGGCGGCATCTCTGGAGAACATGGATAGATGACGTTTCGAGTCGAGATCCTTTAGACTTGCCTTCACATAGTTTTGAGATACAGCTTCGTCCCACTGAGTCTGCACCAACCAGCGATCCCAGCACACTTACACCATCCCACACACACTAGTGACAATTTGCAAGTATATCAAGCTATTTAACGTACAAACCTGCACGTCTTTGGAGTGTGGGAGGAAACCAGAGATCCAGGAGAAAACCAATGCCGGTCATGGGGAGAACGTACAAACTCCATACAGTGACAGCACCCGTAGTTAGGATCGAATCTGGGTTTCTGGCAGTGGAAGGCAGCAACTCCACCACTGTGCCGCCCTATGGTAAGCTAGGGTCCCGTCCAATTCACTTTTGTCCCATTGCGGACATTAGACTTTGTCTCTGGAACTGATGCGCCACAATGCTGAGAACTATATTCTGCACTCTGTATCTTCCCCTTTGCTGTACCTGTTGAGTTCAGCTTGATAGTTTAGATTAGTTTAGAGATACAGCGCGGAATCAGACCCTTCGGACCACCGAGTCCGCGCCGACCAGTGATCCCCGCGTATTAACACTATCCTACACCCACTAGGGACAATTTACATTTATACAAAGCCAATTAAACTAGAATCCTGTATGTCTTTGGAGTGCGGGAAGAAACCGAATATCTCGGAGAAAACCCGCGCGGTCACGGGGAGAATGAACTAATTCCGTCCAGACAGCACCCGTAGTCGGGATCGAACCCGGGTCTCTGGAGCTGCAAGCGCTGCAAGGCACCGACTCTACCGCTGCGCCACCGTGTTTATGTATAGTTTTATCTGATTTGATCGGCTAGCATACTATGGAAAGCTTTTCACTGTACCTTGGTGTAGGTACTCGGCAACCTATGATTTGACTGGATCTCATGCAGGACAAGCTTTTCACAGTCTCATTGTAAACATGACAATATATGACCATTGAGCCATTGAATCATCTAGTCCCTGTAAAACAATGGCCCCTAATTAACCTAGTCAGGGCTGTCAGTTGTACATCTGTACTAAATATGCTCGATACTAATGAGGCCACAGATATATGTGGCCTGCAGTATGTTCAGGCATGCTGCTTTCATATTGAAAATTTGCATCTATTAATTTTTGATGGAACAGTTGCATATTCTGACAGTTATAAAAAAAAAAGTTGATGTAGTATGAACTTATCTTGGGCAGCACAGTGGTGCAACGGGTAGTGCTGATGCCTCACAACACCAGAGAACCGTGTTCGATCCTGACTTCAGGTGCTGTCTGTGTGTGGAGTTTGCACGTTCTCCCTGTGACCACGTGGGTTTCCTCCAGGTGCTCTGGTTTCCTCCCACACCCCAAAGACGTGCGGGTTTGCAGGTTAATTGGTCCTAGTGTGTAGGGAGTGGATGGGAAAGCATAGAACTAGTGTGAAAACAAGTGCTAGATGTTTGATGCGAACTCAGTGGGCCAAAAGGCCTGTTTCTATGCTGTATCTCTAAACTAAACCAATCATAAAGCATGTGGTGGTTCAAAAGAACAAACACCTGACATGCTGGCTCATTATAAAACCGTTTGCTGCATAACCTAGTTATGTGAAGTCTGGCTGTCAAGATCAAGTGTGAAGAAGAGGCCGATCCATAATGTTGCCTGTCCATTCCCTCTGCAGAGTTGTGGATGTAGCCCAGTCCATCACACAGACCAGTCTTTCCACCATTGACTCCATCTACACTTCACGCTGCCTCTGAAATGTAGCCAACATAACCAAAGACTTGTCCCACCCCGAACATTCCTTCTTCCCCTTGCTCCCGTCCGGCAGAAGGTACAGAAGCTTGAAAGTGCGCACCACCAGACTCAGGAACAGCTTCTTCCCCTCTGTTATCAGGCTTCTGAACGGTCCTTCCATAAGCTAGGGTACTGTCCTATTCACCTCTACCCCATTGTGGACATTGGACTTTGTCTATGGAACTGATGGTCTACAATGCTGAGAACTATATTCTGCACTCTGTATCTTCCCCTCTGCTCTACCTATTGTACTAACGTTCGAACTGATTGAATCTATGTATGGTTTATCCGATCTGTCTGGACAACTTTTCATTGTACCTCAGACACGTGACAATAGCACACCTGAACCTAAACTGGAGTCAAGGCATCAGAGAACGACTCTGGGAATGAAGTCACTGCACCTTTGGTAGAAAGGTAATTATTTTTTCACTAAAAACTCCCGTGTGAGAATGATAATACATCGAAGATAGAACATAGAACAGTGCAGGAACAGACCCATCGGCCCACATTGTTTGTGCCATACATGATGCTTAGTTAAACTGATCCCTGCCTGCACGTGATCAATATCCCTCCATTCTCTGCATATTCATCCTCATTTCCAAAAGCCTCTTAAATGCCACTATCATATATCTACTTCCATCACCACCTCTGGCTGCGTGTTCATCAAACTGAAACATTGAACAGCAAAAGCAGAAAGCAGCATTGCCCAGACTGCTGTTAGCCCCAGCAGTCTCCTTGCATTAAGTATCTCCTCACAAAGGCGACAACAGCCCAGGTTGTGACAGCACCTTCTCCAACATGTTTTGCATTAGATCTGAGGACAAGCTTGGAACTACACTGTTGTACTTTAGTTTGGTTCACAACACGGAAACAGGCCCTTCGGCCCACCGAGTCCATGCCGGCTATCGAATACCCATTCACACTAGTTCTATGTGATTCCACTTTCGCATCCACTCCCCACACACTAGTGCAATTTACAGAGGGCCAATAAGGAGACCACCAAGCCGATGGCTGCCCTGCCGGTAGTCTGTTAGTTTCTTCTTTCTTTTTGTTATTTTTTGGGTGCGTTAAAAGTTTGTTTTAATGTTCTTCGGTTTGTTTTATGTTGGGGGAGGGGGGAGGGGATCGGGGATTTTTTTTTTTCAAGATCTTACCTTCCCGGAGATGTGATGAATTTTCGGATTACATTCTCCGTGCTCTGCGGCCTACCATCGATGGAAGCCTCCTCAGACTGTCGTGAGCCCCACCATGGGGCGTGGACTTAACATCGGAGCTGATCCCTTGCCTGGGATCGCTCCAACCGCGACCACCACGGAATCAACATCAAGGGCTCGCAGTCTCGGGTGAGGCCGAGTCGGGAGCTCCAACGTCACGGATAGTTCGACCAGCCCCGACGCGAGGTTCGATCGCCCGGCGCAGGGGAGCTGACATCCCCCCGATGCGGGAGCTGATCGCCTCGACGCGGAGGGCCCGAACGCCGCCGGCTACGGGAGTCAAGATCATCCCATCAACGGGTGCTCGCGGCCCACGACCGAGGAAGAACAAAAGGAAGAGACTAGAACTTTATTTCGCCTTCCATCACAGTGGGGAATGTGTAGGAGTCACTGTGGTGGATGTTCATGTTAAAATGTGTTTTTTGAGTGATCTGTTGCTTTTAATTGTATGACTGACCTGGCCCAATGAAATTCCTCATATTTTGCAAAACATACTTGGCGTATAAAATGTGATTCTGATTCTGAATTAACCTTTAAACCCGCTCATCTTTGGGATGTGGGAGGAAACGCACACGACCACAGGCAGAACTTGCAAACTCCACGCAGACAGCACCCGAGGTCAGGATCAAATCCGCGACTTTAATGATACAGACGGACGAAGACCCTTCGGCCCACCGAGTCCCCACGCCGAGCAAGGATCACCCCGTACACTAACACTATCCTACGCTAACACTATCCGACACACGGGACAATTTTACCAAAGCAAATTTACCTACAAGCCCGAACGTCTGTGGAGTGCGGGAGGAAACCGGTGCACCCTCAGAAAACCCACACGGTCACAAGGAGAACGTGTAAACTCTACACAGAGACAGCACTCAAGGTCAGGATGGAACCTGGGTCTCTGGCGCTGTGAGGCAGCAACTCTACTGATGCACCACTGTGCTGCATCATGGAGTCATATAGCATGGAAACAGGCCCTTTGGCCCAACTGATCCATGCCGACCAAAATGTCCCTTCTAAACTAGTCCCATTTCCTGTGTTTGGCCCATCTCCTCCAAACCCTTTTTATCCATATACGTGTCCACATGTCCCAGCAGTAACTATCTTTTCTGGGGCAAACATAGAATGGTTCTCTCAAAACCTAATCCCAGCTAAAAATGGCTGTGTGGAAGAGATTACGTGCGCGGTGAGTCGGGGAAACAGAGAAGAATAAAATGCTGGGGTTTTAGCCGAGATCTCTGCATTCTGCTGACCAACATCTCAAGAGACCCCTTGTGCGGAATTCTAAATTGCACATTCTCAGCGCTGCATGATATTGATTTACGATCCCTGGTCAATGCCAGCCATTCGCTTATGCTGAACACCAAATGTGCTGGGACTAAAATAGCAAGACTTCAAACTGCAAACGTTTGACGGGAATGCCATTCTTGTGACCTTCTCCCCAGCAGAACTACGACAAAAGGCTGCACCAATTGTAGAAAGGCCTTCGAAACCCCAAACAAAAATGTTGACTTTGCATAGGGCGATATATGTCATTACTGTAGCTTTTTTGCTGTCTTGTAAATGCAGTATCTTTGGTGACCCTGGTACCGTTGCAAATGTCACGAGGTATTCGAGTGAACGTGATTGTGCCACGTTTAAAAATAACTTGAGAGGGATTCTGAACAGCAGCATGGATAAAGGATGTAAGCTGAGTGTGAAAGAGATTTCGCAGTGGAGGAGATCTCTGATCAGTCTGTAACCAATGCTGACTTGGGCAGTGACAGTCAACAAACTGTGGAGCGGCACGGTGGTGCAGAGGTAGAGTTGCTGCCTTATGCCCCTGTCCCACTTGGGAAACCTGAACGGAAACCTCTGGAGACTTTGCGCCCCACCCAAGGTTTCCATGCAGTTCCCGGAGGTTTTTGTCAGTCTCCCTACCTGCTTTCACTACCTGCAACCTCCAGCAACCACCTGCAACCTCCGGGAACCGTATGGAAACCTTGGGTGGGGCTGGCCAAGTCTCCAGAGGTTTCCGTTCAGGTCTCCTAAGTGGGACAGGGGCATAACAGCGGCAGAGACCCGGGTTTGATCCTGACTACAGGTGCTGTCTGTACGGAGTTTGCACATTCTCACTGTGACCGCATGGGTTTCTACCAACATCCTAAAGACGTGCGGGTTTGTAGGTAAATTGCCCTCTGTTAATTATCCCTAGTGTTTAGGGAGTGGGTGGGAAAGCGGGATAACATAGAACTAGTGTGAACAGGCGATCGATGGTCAGCATGGACTCGGTGGGCCGAAGGGCCTGTTTCCATGCTGCATTGCGAAACTAAACAATAGGACAGCACAGTCCGAAGAAGGGTCTCGACACGAAACGTCACCCATACCTTCTCTCCAGAGATGCTGCCTATCCTGCTGAGTTACTCCAGCATTTTGTGTCTTTCTTCAGTTTAAAGCAGCATCTGCAGTTCCTTCCTACACAGAAACCAACCCTTTGACCCTCAATGCGTGTGCCACAATAAATTTGTTACACCTGTAAACCTCATTCACCTCCTCATCTCAACCTGTCTCATCATTTTTTTGCATAATTTGGAGAGATGTTTTCTCTGTACCTTTAAGCAATTGAAAGCATTTGACTTTGTAAAATGGTTATTGCCGTGGTTCAGTTAAGCAAGGAATTGGTGAAAAAATAATGATCACTGATATAACCTTTGCTTATTTATTGCAATGCATAAGTGTAGGGCAATCCTTAAAATGGAGCATTTTCATATTTTGAGAGCCTATCAGTTATGATAGTTTTCTACAGCTGAATGCTTTCCATGGTATCTGATGATGCCCTTAGTAGATTTCATTGTTAGATCTCAGACGTCTATTGAATTATAATGAAAGCAGTATTGCTTTTTTGTTATGGAGAGTAGCTCGGGAAGCTGAGACAGAAACACAATCAAAAACAAATATTTTTTTCTATCTAGTTGAAGTAGCAGGAGGTCTGAGTAGGCTTAGGTTTTTTATTGTCACGTGTACCGAGATACAGTGAAAAGCTTTGTTTTGCATGCAGATCAGATAATACCACACATAAATACAATCAAGTCCAACTCAAGTGTAGCAAAGGGGAAGATCCAGAGCGTAGGGTAGCACATCAGTTCCAGAGACAAAGTCCAATGTCCGCAATGGGGTAGAGGTGAATTGGCACTACCCTAGCTTATGGAAGGACTAATAAAAGTGGGGAAGAAGCTGTTCCTGAGTCTGGTAGTGCGTGCTTTCAAGCTTCTGTACCTTCTGCTCGATGGCAGCGTGGAACGGAATGACCGGGGTGGGACAAGTCTTTGATTATGTTGGCTGCTTTACCGAGGCAGCGTTAAGTGTAGATGGAGTCAGTGGTGGGGAGTCCATCGATCGCCCTAGTTCCATGTTATCCCACTTTCTCATCCACTCCCTACTACACTTGGGGCAATTTTCACATGGGCTAATTAATCTAGAAACACGTGTTACTGCCTTACAGCGCCAGTGACCCGGGTTCGATCCTGACTATGGGTGCCGTCTGTATGGAGTTTGTACATTCCCCCTGTGACCACGTGGGTTTTCTCCGGGTGCTCCGGTTTCCTCCCACACCCCAAAGACGTTCAGGATTGTGGGTTAATTTGGCTTAGGTTAAAAAAAATTGAAAAAATTGTCCCTAGTGTGTAGGATAGTGCAGTGTACAGGGGGATTGCTGGTCGCTTGGACTCGGTGAGCTGAAGGGCCTGTTTCCACACTTTATCTCTAACTATTTTTAGCCCACTAAATCCACGATCCGTATTGAATACTGTTCCAAACATTGGAGGATGAATTAAAAATAAAGAAGAGAAAAGGCTTGAAATACACTTGAGGCAGAGAGAGAAATAATGATCTGTCAACAGAACACACTGGCACATGTACCTTAGCTGAAAGATTGGCGTGCTGGCAGGAGTTTGTACGTTCTCCCTGGGTTTGCTCTGATTTCCTCCCACATCCCAACGACGTCCCGGTTTGTACGCTATCGGCCTCTGTAGAACGTGTAGGGGGTAGATGAGAAAGTGAGTTAACATGGAACTGATGCGTACAGGTAATGGATAGTCGGCATGAGCTCGGAGGGCTGAAGGGCCTGTTTACATGCTGTACCTCTAAACCAAACTAGACTAAAGTAGACTAGGGCAGTCACGGTGGTGCAGCGGTAGAGTTGCTGCCTTACAGCGAATGCAGCGCCAGAGACTGAATCTGAATCTAGAATCTGAGACCCGGGTTCGATCCCGACTACGCGTGCTGTCTGTACGGAGTTTGTACGTTCTCCCCGTGACCTGCGTGGGTTTTCTCCAAGATCTTCGGTTTCCTCCCACATTCCAAAGACGTCCAGGTTTGTAGGTTAATTGGCTTGGTAAATGTAAAAGTTGTCCCAAGTGGGTGTAGGATAGTGCTAATGTGCGGGGATTACTGGTCGGCACGGACCCGGTGGGCCGAAGGGCCTGTTTACATGCTGTATCCCTAAACCAAACTAGACTAACATGAACTGGATGAAGCATTTGCCTTAAGTGGTCCCTCAATTATTATTTGTTATAGCAACCTACCCAGAGTATTGTAAAGAGCTACATAGAGTCGCAACGAAAGAGCATGTTTATTTAAATGTAGAAGCACAACCTAAAGGAGACGATGTCCAATAGACCCTTTAATCAGAGGGTGGTGAATCTGTGGAATTATTTTCCACATACAGGAATAATGGATATTTTTAGGGCAGAGATTAGTAGTGCGGATGTCAGGGGTTATGGGGAGAAGGCAGGAAAATGGGGT